>NW_019524112.1:0-11984 GCF_002814215.2 Seriola lalandi dorsalis | reverse complement strand
GGGGGGGGGATGAACAAAATAGTACGAAGCACTTAACAGCAGGTAGTTTTCTTTCGGGGGTTATTGCAGGCTTACTCTTAATGTTTCATCCACCACCTGAATTATTGAAGTATTTTTTTATATCCCTTCAGCCTTTCACACACACACTCTCTCTCTCTCTCTCTCTCTCTCTCTCTCTCTCTCTCTCTCTCTCTCTCTCTCTCTCTCTCACACACACACACAGACAAGTGACTCGATAGTTGAGGATGAGCAATCATGTGGCAGAGAAAACGGAAAAGGTTGTAAACTCTCTTCGTATGAGATTGCGTTTTTCCTACGAGGCAGAGCCATGGATTAGCCTTGGAAATAAGAACTCTTTCTCTCCATCTCTCCCTCACTGTCCATCACTGACTTGCCAACTGTCAGATGTTGCTGTCATCCTCAGCCGTGCCTTCATCTGTCTCTCTAATGGGAATCCCCCTCTGTTTTCTCTTCACACAGCCCTTATTTCAACAATCCCTCGCTTTTTGTTCCTCTTCAGCGTCCTATTTCCCAGTCTATCTCTCCTCCCCCTCTGACACACATAGAGCTTTGAGGTGTCCTATTAATTGTGTTATATAAATCCAATTTTTATTATTATTTAACGAGTTTCACTTTACCACAGTAACCAGGGGGAAAGGAAAAGCTGAGTCCAAACTTAATTTCCACTCCACTGGTTTTTTCCTGATGCAGCCTACGAAGCTGCCCCTGTTTCAGACTTTTAATGTGGCAGACTGTCAGTCTGTGCTGCCGCCAGACGATTTTCAGATATTCCTCACCTTTGTCATTCTAACCACCCTCTGTCTCCGCCCGCCCCTCCTGTTCCCTTCCCCTCCCTTTTCTCTGTTTTTTGATAGCGATGTTAAAAGTGCGCCGCGACTGAAGGCTCAGCTGGTTCGGAGAGGTCCTCCATCAGCAAAGGTAAAAAGTTTTCCTCCTTCCTCTTTGCCTCTGTCTGTTTCCCGCTCTGCTCTCTGTCTCTGCTTCTGAACGCCAGCCATCTCTGCTGGGTGGGACGATGTCAGCAGAATACAAAATGCTGCTTTAAGTCCAGACAGAGAAGGGCATGCAGAAAATATTAAGAACAAACTTTGTTTCGACAGCATGCCCAAAATGCCTCCATGCATATGGACACTTACATACATGCGTGCACCAGAGTGCAGAGTGTGATTGCATGTGTATGTATGTGTGAAGCGATAGAAAACTATTTTCTTTTCCCTTTATGAAAAACTGTGAACTGTCAAAGGTTTAGAGTTCTCATATTGTAGAAAGTGAGAGTGTCTGTTGATTATAAATACTGTAAAAGTATCGAAGCGCTCAGTCCACAAACAAAATGCTCACAGCCTGTATTCAGAAACTGTGCCTTAAAACGAGCCGTCAGGACTTCTGTAACTCTGTGATGTCACAACGAAACAGCCGCCACCCTCAAGCATGCCCAGCACGGCCCACCTGGACCCAGCGTCCAATTTTTCAGGATATGGTATCCAAGTGTTTATGTGAAATCTGCTATATTTTTATTCCATCACTCAACTCACCTGTTGTTACTAGAGCTCCGGGGAGAAGCCTGAGAGAGGAGATGTGAAACTACATTGAGATGATTTTTGATTCTTAAAACCACCAATATATCTTCTTATGGATCAATACTTCAAATAAAACACTGGAAAAGTGTAAAATATGGGACCTTGAGGGACTACAGCCACAAATGAGAGGAGGATTTGTAGAGAAAATCAGAAATGCAGCTTGGAGCTGTGTTTATCAAGTGACAACATCATAGTTTACCTTATTGAACATCACATTGCGATAACAGTGTGTGTATACTCTAGCAGCTCGCGCATCAAGGTCTGTTTCCCCCCTTGACTCAAATAAGCAGCAGTCAGTGCAGCAATATGGAATTCGGTTCAGTTTTGATCCTCTAACCTGGGAGGGAGTAGCATCCAATGTTAGCAGCAGGTTAGCAGCTGTGTTTTTGTGTTGAGTTCCCCTCGAATTACCAAATGAATTCTTTCAAATTAAGACCGTTAAGTTGCCAGTTACTCACCTGGAAGCCGCCCAGTGCAACCACAGTCTGATGTGTTGGCCACTGAGCACTGTGGAGCAGTTGGTAGAGCAGGTTCAGGGCCTCGCTTGAGGGCATCTCGGCAGTGGTGATGCTGCTTTGTCACTTTCCCAACCCAGGTTTGTGCTGCTAGTCAAGGAACAGGGATACAGCTCCCACTGATGACAGAGACTAAGCCCTTTGTATTTTTTCTGGGGATTTAGGGGTTTGAGCAATGAACAATTTACTGACTTTCTACATTAAAAAAGTAAGCAGTAGAAGTAAAACTTTTCCACTATGTTTAGAAATTTAAATTTGACTCCTTTTTAGTGAACATTCAAGAATTTATTCACCAGATTGTTACAGCTGCCAGGGTGGAGAAGACGTTTAAACACCCTAATTGTTTCAGGACAGTGATGGACCCTCATGGGAAATGAAATTTGAAACAGTTCATTGAATAAATAAAACCTAAAAAATTTAAATAATGAAGAAATTTCAAAGAGCTCTATGCAGCGATTGAACTGGTGACAAAACCTGCGTCACTAACCGTGAGGTTTCTGTTGCTATGGTGGATGTTGTTTCAAGTCGCCTCCTTTTTAATCTAGACATTTTGGCTGCTATCAGTTTGGTGCACATGCTCTGCTGTGTAATGCTGTCTGTGAAGGAATTTTCTTACTTTTTGTGCTCTTTTCTTATTTTGTTAGACAATGGTTCACTGGGATAGCTGGGGAAACCAAGGTCTTATAGATAAGGATGAAGGCAGAAGCATAATTTAGAGAAAACTTTCTGAATTCAGTTCCAGACAAGGATGAGTGAAGTGAGGCAAAAGGGCATGACACATGTAGCAGTAGGTAGGTACAGACATCATTTCCTTTTCCTTGCTGCATCAAGATTTCAATAAATATATATATGAAATATATGCCTATACCCCTGCCTGATACATCTGAATCTGAACTCGTGGTGAACTGTGAAAAATAAATAAAACAACGTCTTGGACAGGGTGGACTTAAATCAGGTTTTTCTGATGGAGTCTTGTTCTGATTTTGGACTGAGATCACATGACTATTGTATGTGAAAGGGGCCCACTCGTAGTGATGAACCCATAGAGGATCATCACCTGACTCTGCAGGTCCACTCAGCTCCACAGAGCATTTTCTTTGCATGGTTATTCCTTTTATGGCCCACAACTGTACTGTTTTGATTCACTCTCACAGCTCTCTAAAAGCTGCCCAGCAACAAATGGCAGACAGACACAGTTAGCAAGTAGCTGGTGAACACAGTAGAGCATTTAGTTGCTAAAGATCCAGATATTTCCACCAGGAGTTAATGGAGGATAAAAAAAAAATAGAGCTAAAAGAGCGAGAGATCAAGAGTTTGAAGGAAATATTAGGTTGGGTTGTTTGGTTGGTTGCTGGGTGTCTGCTGAAAATGTAAATAAGTTCTCCATATGAACTTAAAGTGATGCTATATACATTTTGAGAAATCAGGACATCTTTCCTGTACAAATAATAAGCAATAAGTCAATAATCAAGTGAATACATTAAGGAGTCTTTCTGCTACAGCCTTACATGGACTGGTATGACCAGTAGCTTATGGTGGCTAACAATGACTCCTTACTGCTTGTACTATAGTTGCACTACGTTTTAGAACCATTATCCTGTAGCTGCCACTTGTGGTAACAGTGGCTGCTGTTTAGTAAAATTTACATAGCGTCGCTTTAAAAGGTGATAATATGTCAGTTATGTTTTCATAGCTTGTCTCTGCTGCCCATATTATTATTTAAGGTTTAACATCCCTTTGTAAGATATTGTATTGCCTTTTTTTAAGTTCTATTACCAATAGTTCATCCAATGGAATAAATAGATTAATTTGAATTGTTCAAATTATCAAATATCTCACCACTCAAACCTGCCAACTGTTTATCAGAGCTTTGCAAAAATAAAACAGCAGGAGATTTTTCAGATCTTGTTACAGTAATACCTACCCAGTCTGCCGTGATCAATGATCTCTTCTGTGACATCTTAGACTTTAAACTGCCGTCATGGTTGCACCACGGGAGGTCGTCAGTCAAACCTGGAATTATGGGAGAGGCAGCTGAAAAATAATAGTCTTCATCACAGAGGGGAGGCACGAGATAAAGACTGAGCGAACATCATCATTATCATTATCATCGTTTCATTGCTTGTATTGTCACTGTGACCTTCATCATTCATCAGTTTAATCATGATCATCATTGTTTTCACCCTCAACAAATGTGCGCTCCATTTTTGCTCCGTCTGTCCCCGTTATTCCCGTCGTCTCTGTGCCAAACAGTGTCTCTGATCCTCCGGAGTCACATGTGGCCTCCTGCCCTCGTCTGTCAGCATTTACACACCAAATGATGTTTGACCAGGATTCAAGGCTTTTCTGTTTCCATCCCTAATGCATGTGAATGGCCTGATTGTCTACGCCTATCTGGGTATGTGCATATATGTGTGTGCGCTTGTGTTAGGCGAAGTGTAGGGGTGTAAGGTTGTGAGTAATGAGGTGATTTTTATTCGTACTCCTTGTCCTCTTGCCCTGTCAAGACCACAGATTCAATTTGTGTGTTGAGATAGAAAGAGAGTGATAAAGTGTGTGTGTGTGTTTGTGTGTGTGTGTGTGTGTGTGTGTGTGTGTGTGTGTGTGTGTGTGTGTGTGTGTGATTGAGAGAGAGCGAGAAAATTCCTGCCAAAGGATTCTCATCTTTGAGCCCAGAATCAGATCAGAGATGGATGCAGAGATGAATGCTATTTTTGCCCGGCTGTGTGTTTACCTCCGCGTACATGTGTGTGTGGGAAAGGAGATGGAGAGCTCAAATTTAACAATTTGGCAGAAGCTTGAGAGAAAGAGAAAGAAAGAGATAGAGGAAGAGATGAGAGGAGGAAACGGGGGCATGAGAGACAAAAGGTGGTGGTTAAGTGTGAACGGAGGAGTGTGTGGAGTGAACAAGTGATTTTGTTTTTGGGAAAAGTGGAATTTCAGATTACAGGAGAGCAGATAATCTGACAGGAGAGACTGGAGCTGCTGTGAAGCCCAGTGGGCAAATGAATAAATGATATATATGCACAAAAACAATGCATATGCAATTTTCCACTTAGAAACTGGTATTTATTTAAAACAAAATAGAGTCATGATAGTGTGTGTACCAACTTTTGTACACATACACACAGACTGATATGGGATTTGGTTTTAGAGGTCCACAGTCATTACACTTGACATGAATTACCCTATTTAGCATTTATAAGTACATGAACATATAATAAATAACACACTATAATGCAGGTGTAAGCAGATTCAAGTGTTTATTAATGTATTTGTGAACAACTATAACTCCTCCTGTGGTCCCCCCATAAGCTGATGTTGGTGTATGAACAAATAATAAATGGAAATATAATAAAACACAGTTGCAATAATATAAATTATGTCTTGACAAAAGAAATAATTGAATTGTTGACAAAATAATGCACATGAATAAACACTTACAAATGTCCTGACATCTGCATGAAGCCTGGACTCCAGTGATGGCCACTTTAATATTTGCATAATGTGTTGTTTGGTACATAGATGTAGTGTATGAACGTTGTCTATGAACATAATCCAGGCAGCAATTATGTTTCGCAGCACAACACAATTTGGGAAATAAATTAGCACTATAAAAACATAATTTCTAGGAGACAGGGTTAAGAAGGGAAGGCTGAAACTCAAGTTATTACAGAGTCATAAAAGAAAGTCTTATCATGCAGAAATCTGTGCCATTCACAGGAAGTCAAAAAATTAGGATTTGAGCCATGAAGTGGACTTGACTGTGCTAAGATATGAGTTATTTGAAAAGCAAAAATTCAAATTTTATCCTGGTAAGATCCTGGAACAGTATGCACCACCAGTCAAAAGTTTTAGAATATCCTTGGTTTTGAATAAACCTAAATGGTACAAAGGTAAGTAGTAAAATGCCCAATAATATGTCATTTTTAGGACTTTTATGCCTTGCTGTACTATGACCTTTTGTGACTTTTGATGCATTACTATACTATGACTTTTTATACTTAAATACGTTTTGACTTTCTATGACTTTTTGTGTCTTACAATACTATGTTGTTTTTACGGCTTTTGATGCCTTACTACACTATGACGTTTTTATGACTTTTTATGCCTTACTATACTATGTCGTTTTTATCAACTTTTTATGCTCTACTATACTCTGACTTTTTATGCCTTACTATACTATGACGTTTTTATCAACTTTTTATGCTCTACTATACTCTGACTTTTTATGCCTTACTATACTATGACGTTTTTATCAACTTTTTATGCTCTTCTTATACTATGTCGTTTTTATGACTTTTTATGCCTTACTATACTATGACGTTTTTATGACTTTTTATGCTTTACTATGCTATGACGTTTTTATGGCTTTTTATGCCTTACTATACTATGTCGTTTTTATGACTTTTTATGATTTATATACTATGACGTTTTTGTAACTTTTTATGACTCACTATACTATGTTGTTTTTATACCTTAATATACTATGACATTTTTATCACTATTTATGCCTTACTATACTGTCATTTTCATGACTTTTTATGCCTTACTATACTGTGATGTTTTTAAGACTTTTTATGCCTTACTATACTATGACATTTTTATGACTATTTATGCTTTACTATACTATGACTTTTTATACCTTACTATACTGTCATTTTTATGACTTTTTATGCCTTACTATACTATGATGTTTTTAAGACATTTTATGCCTTACTATACTATGTCGTTTTTATCAACTTTTTATGCTCTACTATACTGTCGTTTTTATCAACTTTTTATGCTCTACTATACTCTGACTTTTTATGCCTTACTATACTATGACGTTTTTATGACTTTTTATGTCTTACTATATTATGACGTTTTTATGACTTTTTATGCCTTACTATACTATGAATTTTTATACCTTACTATACTATGATGTTTTTAAGACTTTTTATGCCTTACTATACTATGACGTTTTTATGACTTTTTATGCTTTACTATACTATGATGTTTTTATGACTTTTTAAGCCTTACTATACTATGTCGTTTTTGTGACTTTTTATGCCTCACTATACTATGTCGTTTTTATCAACTTTTTATGCTCTACTATACTCTGACTTTTTATGCCTTACTATACGATGACGTTTTTATGATTTTTTATGCCTTGTTATACTATGACGTTTTTATGATTTTTTTATGCCTTACAATACTATGACTTTTTATACCTAAATATGTTTTGACTTTTTATGACTTTTTATGCCTTGTTATACTATGTTGTTTTTATGACTTTTTATGCCTTATTATTCTAGGAAGTTTTAATGCCTTACTATACTATGACTTTTTATGATTTTTTATTCCTTACTATACAATGATGTTTTTATGACTTTTCATGCTTTATTCTAGGAAGTTTTTATACCTTAGTACACTGACTTTTTATGGCTTACTATACTATGACTTTTTGTGCCTTACTATATTCTGACGGTTTTATGACTTTTTGTGCCTTACTATACTATGTCGTTTTTATGACTTTTTATGCTTTACTATACTATGACTTTTTATACCTTACTATACTGTCATTTTTGTGACTTTTTATGCCTTACTATACTATGATTTTTTTAAGACTTTTTATGCCTTACTATAGTATGACATTTTTTTGACTTTTTATGCCTTACTATACTATGACTTTTTATACCTTACTATACTATGATGTTTTTAAGACTTTTTATGCCTTACAATACGATGACGTTTTTATGGCTTTTTATGCCTTACTATACTATGATGTTTTTATGACTTTTTATGCCTTACTATACTATCACGTTTTTATGACTTTTTATGCCTTACTATACTATGACTTTTTATGCCTTACAATACTATGTCGTTTTTATGACTTTTTATGCCTTACTATACTATGAATTTTTATGCCTTACTATACTATGACTTTTTATGGCTTAATAGATTATGTCGTTTTTGTAACTTTTTATGTCTTACTATACTATGTCGTTTTTATGACTTTTTATGCCTTACTATACTATGACCTTTTTATGACTTTTTATGCATTACTATGCTCCGATTTTTTATGCCATACTATACTATGATGTTTTTATAGCTTTTTATGCCTTACTATACTATCACGTTTTTATGACTTTTTATGCCTTACTATACTATGACTTTTTATGCCTTACTATACTATGTCGTTTTTATGACTTTTTATGCCTTACTATACTATGACTTTTTATGCCTTACTATACTATGAATTTTTATGCCTTACTATACTATGACTTTTTATGGCTTAATAGATTATCTCGTTTTTATGACTTTTTATGCCTTACTATATATACTATGACGTTTTTATGACTTTTTATGCCTTACTCTACTATGATGTTTTTATGCCTTACTATACTATGACGTTTTTATGACTTTTTATGCCTTACTATACTATGACTTTTTATAGCTTAATAGATTATGTCATTTTTGTAACTTTTTTTGCCTTACTTTACTATGACATTTTTATGACTTTTTATGCCTTACTATACTATGAATTTTTATGCCTTACTATACTATGAATTATTATGCCTTACTATACTCTGATTTTGTATGCTTTACTATACTATAACGTTTTTACGACTTTTTATGCCTTAATATACGATGGCGTTTTTATGACTTTTTATCCCTTACTATACTCTGACGTTTTTATGACTTTTTATGCCTTACTATACTGTGAATTTTTATGCCTTACTATACTCTGACGTTTTTATGACTTTTTATGCCTTACTATACTGTGACGTTTTCATGACTTCTTATGCCTTACTATACTATGAATTGTTATGCCTTACTATACTCTGACTTTGTATGCCTTACTATACTATGACGTTTTTATGAGTTTTCACGCCTTAGTATACTCTGACTTTGTATGCCTTAATATACTATGACATTTTTACAACTTTTTATGCCTTACTATATGATGACGTTTTTATGACTTCTTATGCCTTACTATACTATGAATTGTTATGCCTTACTATAGTATGACTTTTTATACCTTACTATACGATGATGTTTTTAAGACTTTTTATGCCTTACTATACTATGACGTTTTTATGTCTTTTTATGCCTTACTATACTATGTCGTTTTTATGACTTTTTATGCCTTACTATACTATGACATTTTTATGCCTTACTATTCTATGACTTTTTATGGCTTAATAGATTATATCTTTTTTGTGACTTTTTATGCATCACTATACTCTGATTTTTTATGCCATACTATACTATGATGTTTTTATAGCTTTTTATGCCTTACAATACTATGTCGTTTTTATGACTTTTTATGCCTTACTATAAAAAGGCATAAAAAGTCACGTTTTTATGACTTTTTATGCCTTACTATACTATGACTTTTTATGCCTTACTATATTATGTCGTTTTTATGACTTTTTATGCCTTACGATACTATGACTTTTTATGCCTTACTATACTATGACGTTTTTATGACTTTTCATACGTTATTATACTATGAAGTTTTTATACCTTACTTTACTATGATGTTTTTTTAACTTTTTATGCCTTACTATACGATGACGTTTTTAAGACTTTTTATGCCTTACTATACTATCAGGTTTTTATGACTTTTTATGCCTTGTTATTCTATGAAGTTTTTATGCCTTACTATACTATGCCATTTTTATGACTTTTCATACCTTATTATACTATGAAGTTTTTGTAACTTTATGCTTCCCTACACTATGACATTTATGACATATTATATCTTACAGTATTATGTAATTTTCATGATATTTTTCATGCCTTACTATACTATGTCAATTTTAAGACTTTTGATGCCTTTCTATAGTATGCTTTTTTTTTTACATTTTTTATGCCTTACTATATTATGTTGTTCTTCTGCCTTACTGTAGTAGGTCAATTCAATCAGGAGAGACTGATAAGAAGAACAAGACAGTATCAGAATGAAAGCAAAATGAAATTTATTGTGAACAGAATGAATAGATTTTCGGCACTTAGACCCCGGCCGGAAATGGATCACTATGAACAAGATCCATAGGTTTAATGTCCTTCCAATGAGAGGAATCTTCCCCTGGAGTATAAACACTGGTGGTGGTGATGAGGAATGGAGCTCAGGAATGGGAACGTCTTGATGAGGGAACTTCTGATTGGATGGTTTGATTGGAGATGGTCTGGCGTCCAAGGTTGAGGTGGAGAAGGGGTGGAGGTGGGTCGCAGATTCCTCGCAGTGCTGAAATGACAGCTGTATGGAAGAAGAGACAGACACAATTTTAAAGTTTCAAAGCTTATGGGTGATTGGCTAAAGGCCGCTGTGTAATGTTGTGATTGGTTGAAGATGTGAATGAGTGGGTGGAGCTTTCAGATAGGGGGAAATGTTCCTTGTTACTTAGTTTTTATGCCTTACTACACTATGACGCTTTTATGACTTTTTAAGCCTTACTATACTATTACGTTTTTATGACTTTTTAGGGCTTACTATACCATCTTTTTTGGTATATATGCTATATATATACATATATACTAGTATATATAGTATTTTTTTATGCCTTGATACACTATACTTTACTATACTTTGCCTCTACGACATAAGGCATAAAAATTCATAGTATAGAAAGTCATAAAAAGTCATAGAAACGTCAGAGTATAGGAAGGCATAAAAAGTCAGAGTATAGTAAGGCATAAAAGGTCATAAAAACAACATTGTATAGTAAGGTGTAAAAACGACATAGTATAATAAAACTTAAAAAGTCATAAAAACGTCATAGTATAGTAAGACATAAAAAGTCATAAAAACGTCATAGTAAGGCATAAAAAGTCATAAAAACGTCATATTATATTAAGTCACAAGTCACAAAAATGGCATAAATATAGTAAGGCATAAAAAGTTGATGAAAACGACATAGTACAGTAAGGCATAAAAAGTCATAAGAATGTCATAGTATAGTAAGGCATAAAAAGTCATAAAAACTTCATAGTATAGTAAGGCATAAAAAGTAGTAAAAACGACATAGGTATAAAGACATAGTATAGTAAGGCATAAAAAGTCATAAAAACTTCATAGTATAATAAGGCATAAAAAGTTGATAAAGACGACATAGTATAGTAAGGCATAAAGAGTCATAAAAAGTCATAGTATAGTAAGGCATGAAAAGTCATAAAAACGTCATAGTATATTAAGGCATAAAAAGTCATTAAAACGACATAGTATAGTAAGGTATAAAAACGACATAGTATAGTGAGGCATGGAAAGTCATAAAATCGACATAGTATAGTAAGGCTTAAAAAGTCATAAAAACGTCATAGTATAGTAAGGCATAAAAAGTCATAGTATAGAAAGCCATTAAAATTCATAAAAACGTCATAGTATATTAAGGTATAAAAACGTCATAGTATATTAAGGCATAAAAAGTCATAAAAATGTCATAGTATAGTAAGGCTTAAATAGTCATAAAAACATCATAGTATAGTAAGGCATAAAAAGTCATAAAAACGTCATAGTATAGTATGGTATAAAAACGACATAGTATAGTGAGGCATAAAAAGTCATAAAAACGACATAGTATAGTAAGGCTTAAAAAGTCATAAAAACGTCATAGTATAGTAAGGCATAAAAAGTCATAAAAACGACATAGTATAGTGAGGCATAAAAAGTCATAAAAACGACATAGTATAGTAAGGCTTAAAAAGTCATAAAAACGTCATAGTATAGTAAGGCATAAAAAGTCATAGTATAGTAAGGCATAAAAAGTCATAAAAATGTCATAGTATAGTAAGGCATGAAAAGTCATAAAAACGACATAGTATAGTAAGGCATAAAAAGTCATAAAAACGACATAGTATAGTAAGGCATAAAAAGTCATAGTAT
>NW_019524111.1:1649-2484 GCF_002814215.2 Seriola lalandi dorsalis | reverse complement strand
ACCACTCAGTCACTTTGTATCACTGTGGTACACGTTCGGTGCAGGAACCAGACTGGAGTTTGGAAGTAAGTTTATATTTTATGTATTTTATTATGTCACAAAGAATATTTTGTGTTTCTCACTTACATTTTTATCTAGAAACTAAAACATGTGTTTTTAGATTTTTTATCCTGAAATTTTGTGCCAACATCAAAATCTACAGTTTTGTATTTAAAGCATAAATGATGAATCAAAACATGATCAGTGTTTGGTCCATGATAGAAATCATGTCATCAGATGTTCATACGACAGAAACTTGAGGACTTGTAGTTGTAGTTTAGTCAGACAGAGTCAGAGAGCCGTGTCTCTCTACAGTGAGAGGTTTTTGTACGACCACTCAGTCACTTTGTATCACTGTGGTTGACTTTTGGTGGAGGAACCAGACTGGATGTTGGAAGTAAGTTTCTCATCAAATATTAAATATTGTCTCATCAGTTCAGCTTGTAATTTCTGTACTGTTACACCCAGTGTGACTCCTGTCGTGTACTGGGATTCACAGCCAGCTAAACTCTTTATGGACATCATGACCTCCAAGGAACAGGCAAGCAGTTGTGGTTGGACAGGTTTAATGCCAAAAATTGTGAAACTGAAACACAGAGTACAGAAACATAAATTAACAACCAAGATACATACATTGCAAAAAATAGCGGATCTAACATTTACAGATCTGCGGCGGAAAAGTCCGCGATCGGGTCTCGATCGTTATAATAAATACGTAGTGTCAAATTTAACCAAACACTTTGCACTCTAACAATGATGTGTAGAAATGTACTCACTTATATTGCCAGTACAAGGG
>NW_019524111.1:0-646 GCF_002814215.2 Seriola lalandi dorsalis | reverse complement strand
TCCAAAGGTTAAGTTCCTTCCAATAAGAGGAATCTTCCCCCGGAGTCTAGACACTGGGGGTGGTGATGAGGACTGGAGCTCAGGAATGGGAACGTCTTGATGAGGGAACTTCTGATTGGATGGTTTGATTGGAGATGGTCCGGCGTCCAATGAGGCGGAGAAGGGGTGGAGACAGGTCGCAGATTATTTGCGGTGCTGAAATGACAGCTGAATGACAACAGAGACAGAGACAATTTGAAAGTTTGACAGCTTACAGGTGATTGGCTGAAGGCCGCCGTGTAAGGTTGTGATTGGGTCAAGATGTGAATGAGTGGGTGAATGAGCTTTTAGATAGCGGGAAATGTTGCTTGTGACTTAGAAGTCATGTGCAAGGAGAAAGTCTTCCTGACTGAACGTTCGCTAAGCTTTATTAAAGAGACACATGTCTGCTGTCTTTCTGCTGACGTCTTAATAGTAACAGCTGATCCATGAAATCCACAGTGACTCATCTCATATATCGATCAGGTCACAGGGACGTTGTTGTTGTTGCTTGGTGATGATGTCACAAAGAATTGATTGGGTAAATTGATTCATTCAGACTCTCAGTTCTAGCAGACAGTGTCTCAGTGTAGCAGTCACATCCTGAACCCTGGTGGGAGCTGCAGGT
>NW_019524110.1:0-1134 GCF_002814215.2 Seriola lalandi dorsalis | reverse complement strand
AATGTACATGGGGCTAGTGGCGCAATGGATAACGCGTCTGACTACGGATCAGAAGATTCTAGGTTCAACTCCTGGCTAGCTCGATATAAACTTTAACTTACAACTCGTCTGTCGTTTCCAAAACTCCTCCTCTACATACTATGTATCAAAATGCACTGACCAAATGACAGGAAAATGTCCTTCAAACAGTCAGAATCCTTCATTCACAGCTGGCCTGGCCCCATTCTTACTTTTAGAATTACCTACTCGTCATATTGATTTCAAAACCAACTTTTGAGAATAAGGAAAATAAAAAACAGTGACAGATCAGTCATCCAGTAAACTTGACTGACTTTAGTCACACTCTGAGAAAAGCCATTACATATAGAATAGGGGTACCTTTGGTATGTAGAGATGGAAATATGCTATCATTACAGCGAGCAGGCAAACTAAGTCGCCGTGATCGTATAGTGGTTAGTACTCTGCGTTGTGGCCGCAGCAACCCCGGTTCGAATCCGGGTCACGGCAACAATAGACAGGCAAGTTGTTTTATTGATTCTTGTTGAAGATGACTGTCATTCTCTACATTTGTCTACAACTTCATGGCAACAATACATAGGTACTTTGTTTTACATATACTTGTTGCAGGCGTCTGGTGTTCTCCACACTTGACTACAACAGCACAACTGTTTATATGCAATTCTGTGACAATCAATGTTATACATCACACAAATGTACATGGGGCTAGTGGCGCAATGGATCAGAAGATTCTAGGTTCGACTCCTGGCTAGCTCGATTTTAACTTACAACTTGTCCGCCGTTTCCAAAACTCCTCCTCTACATACTATGTATCAAAATGCGCAGACAGAATGATAGCTAAATGTCCTTCAAACAGTCAGAATCCTTCATTCACAGCTGGCCTGGCCCCATTCTTACTATTAGAATTACCTACTCGTTATTTTGATTTCAAAACCAACTTTTGAGAATAAGGAAAATATAAAACAGTGACAGATCAGTCATCCAGTAAACTTGACTGACTTTAGTCACACTCTGAGAAAAGCCATTACATATAGAATAGGGGTACCTTTGGTATGAAGAGATGGAAATATGCTATCATTACAGCGAGCAGGCAAACTAAGTCGCCGTGATCGTATA
>NW_019524109.1:0-1377 GCF_002814215.2 Seriola lalandi dorsalis | reverse complement strand
CCATACTATACTATGTCGTGTTTTTTGCTTTTAGGGCCTCATTATACTATGACGTCTTCATACCTTGCCATACTATGACGTTTTCTAATGGTTTAATGCTTTATTATATTTTGTCATTTCTTCAATTTTTTTGCCATACTATACTATGTCGTTTTTTTCATGTTTTTTGCCATACTATACTATGTTGTTTTTTTCACGTTTTTTGCCATACTATACTATGTCGTTTTTTTTCACTTTTAGAGCTTTATTATACCATGACGTCTTCATATCTTGTCATACTATAACGTTTTCTGATGGTTTAATACTTTATTATATTTTGTCATTTCTTCAATTTCTTTGCCATACTATACTATGTCGTGTTTTTTTCATGTTTTTTGCCATACTATACTATGTCATGTTTTTTGCTTTTAGGGCCTCATTATACTATGACGTCTTCATACCTTGCCATACTATGACGTTTTCTGATGGTTTTGTGCTTTATTATATTTTGTCATTTTTTAAATTTTTTGCCATACTATACTATGTTGTTTTTTTTCACTTTTAGAGCTTTTTTATACCATGACATCTTCATACCTTGCCATACTATGACGTTTTTGATGGATTTATGCTTTATTATATTTTGTCATTTTTTCAATTTTTTTGCCATACTATACTATGTCGTTTTTTCCCGTTTTTTGCCATACTATACTATGTCGTGTTTTTTGCTTTTAGGGCCTCATTATACTATGACGTCTTCATACCTTGCCATACTATGACGTTTTCTGATGGTTTTGTGCTTTATTATATTTTGTCATTTTTACACTTTTTTGCCATACTATACTATGTCGTTTTTTCCCGTTTTTTTCCATACTATACTATGTCGTGTTTTTTGCTTTTAGGGCCTCATTATACTATGACGTCTTCATACCTTGCCATACTATGACATTTTTGATGGATTTATGCTTTATTATATTTTGTCATTTTTTCAATTTTTTTGCCATACTATACTATGTCGTTTTTTCCCGTTTTTTTCCATACTATACTATGTCGTGTTTTTTGCTTTTAGGGCCTCATTATACTATGACGTCTTCATACCTTGCCATACTATGACGTTTTCTGATGGTTTTGTGCTTTATTGTATTTGGCATTTTTACACTTTTTTGCCATATTATACTGTGTTGTTTTTTTCACGTTTTTTGCCATACTATACTATGTCGTTTTTTTTCACTTTTAGAGCTTTATTATACCATGACGTCTTCATATCTTGTCATACTATAACGTTTTCTGATGGTTTAATACTTTATTATATTTTGTCATTTCTTCAATTTTTTTGCCATACTATACTATGTCGTGTTTTTTTCATGTTTTTTGCCATACTATACTATGTCATGTTTTTTG
>NW_019524108.1:692-2859 GCF_002814215.2 Seriola lalandi dorsalis | reverse complement strand
ATCATTTATTCTCAGCTCATTATTTCTATTTAATTATTATTTTACTGACTCAACTTTGTCAGTTTGTCTTTCATGTTTTCTTGTTTCAACATTTCATCCTGGTTGTTTCTGTGGTTAAAGGAGGATTGATCCTCCAGGTGTTAGAAATAAAGTCAGTCTGAATAAATCTCAGTGTGAGTTCAGTCACATTCTTTCCCCTTCACGTCTTTGACCTCAGGACGTTTTCCATGGAGGTCGAGGAGACGAGGTCAGAGAGGAGGTCATTCTGACTTTTCCACCGCAGCCCAGGACCTGGTCTACCTGTCCATGAACACCGGGCTTACACAGCTGTGGTCCGGATGAACACACAGGGTTAGCAGCCGTTAGCATCAGGCTCACTATTAGCAGCCGTTAGCATCAGGCTCACTGTTAGCAGCCGTTAGCCTTAGGCTCACTTTTAGAAGCCGTTAGCATCAGGCTCACTGTTAGCAGCCGTTAGCATCAGGCTCACTTTTAGCAGCCGTTAGCATCAGGCTCACTTTTAGCAGCCGTTAGCAGCAGGCTCACTATTAGCAGCCGTTAGCATCAGGCTCACTGTTAGCAGCCGTTAGCATCAGGCTCACTTTTAGCAGCCGTTAGCATCAGGCTCACTTTTAGCAGCCGTTAGCATCAGGCTCACTTTTAGCAGCCGTTAGCCATCACAGTTCAGTCACATGAACACTAAAGCTGAACCTAAAGCTGCAGCTCACCTGGTCACGTCACTTCTTCAACTGTAGACCGACCATCCTGTCGGTAAGCTGCCGGGATCAGCTCTTCCGTTAGCCGGCGGCTCTTCACGGTTTCCCCGGTTTATTTGCAGCAGCGGCCGCTCGATGTGTTCGGTGTGCGGTTAGTTCTGTCTGCTCATCGAGACGCTCGATCTTCTTTTTTTCCTTTTTTTCTTATTCGCTTTTGCCTGTTTCCTTCTTCTTCTCATCTTATTCTTCGCTCGCTTTCTTTTCTTCTCATTTTCTTCCCCCTCTTTTTCTCTCTTCTTCTTCTTCTCTTGTTGGATGACTCTCTCCAGGCTCCACAGGAGGACTTCTGCCTGCTCCATATTCTCACCTTGATCTTAACATATTAAAATGTTCATTGTTTATCTACATAAATAAATCATTTCATAGATTCAGGCTCCTCTCTCCAAACCTGCACTGACGTCACACCTGACATTAACACAGCTGAAATGAATTAATCAGTTCCCACATTTTCATTATTTATTCTATCAGTCAGATCCTCCTGTCCCCTCATCTTCATCATCACCTTCATCGTCATCTTCATTATCGTCACCCCACACCTTCATCATCATCACCCAACACCTTAATCATCATCTTCATCATCATCACCCCACACCTTCATCATCGTCATCATCATCACCCCACACCTTCATCATCACCTTCATCATCACGTCATGTAATGCTCTCTGTATTAAAGACACGTGGTGTATCCAGGTTTATTAAAAAAAATTTCATAAGCCAATCAGATCAGAGAGGAGAGCTGACAGGCCACTCCCACCAGCTATGCAGGTTAGTCCATGTAAACACAAGGCTAGCTCCAGGCTAAAAATTAAAGAAAAAATCATTCAATATTGTTCAGAAACACCAGCTGTGGTTCTGATGTCCAGTCCAGGTTCTGGTCCTGTAGACGTGTTTATAATGGACCAGGAATGGTTTGATTTATTAACTGAGTCCAGCGTGGACTTTAGTCCCTGAACGCCTCATGTCAACTTACGGGGAAGGACCGAGTAAAAGTTCCTGTCGCTGACCGAGATCCAGGCCGAGGTGGAAACATCTGTTTGTCTCCTGAAGCTTCATTAGATATAGATTCAGTCTCTTTCAATCAGTCAGGAGTCGTCATGAAGAACGAGCTGATGAATCTGTAGTTACATCATCATCATCACAACTAAATACTATAGTCTATACATTAATGTTGTTGCACCAAATAGAAACATCAGGAAACTATAAACTTCTGTCTGAATATCATTTATTCTCAGCTCATTATTTCTATTTAATTATTATTTTACTGACTCAACTTTGTCAGTTTGTCTTTCATGTTTTCTTGTTTCAACATTTCATCCTGGTTGTTTCTGTGGTTAAAGGAGGATTGATCCTCCAGGTGTTAGAAATAAAGTCAGTCTGAATAAATCTCAGTG
>NW_019524108.1:0-672 GCF_002814215.2 Seriola lalandi dorsalis | reverse complement strand
ATTCAATATTGTTCAGAAACACCAGCTGTGGTTCTGATGTCCAGTCCAGGTTCTGGTCCTGTAGACGTGTTTATAATGGACCAGGAATGGTTTGATTTATTAACTGAGTCCAGCGTGGACTTTAGTCCCTGAACGCCTCATGTCAACTTACGGGGAAGGACCGAGTAAAAGTTCCTGTCGCTGACCGAGATCCAGCCCGAGGTGGAAACATCTGTTTGTCTCCTGAAGCTTCATTAGATATAGATTCAGTCTCTTTCAATCAGTCAGGAGTCGTCATGAAGAACGAGCTGATGAATCTGTAGTTACATCATCATCATCACAACTAAATACTATAGTCTATACCAGGGGTATTCAATTACAATTCAAAGAGGTCCAGTTACAAAAATGTCCTCCCAGCAAAGGTCCGAATCTTATATTGTCACTTGAAATAGTGCACCCTGATGTAAATAAAAAACAACATATGTACTTTTCTATGTCATTTATTGTCAAATTTCAAGTGTTATATACTTTAAACATACTGATAAGTCTGAACTTGTATGGCACTTGAATGGAAAATATTACTGTAGTTGTCTTTACTACATTTCAAGTAACTGAATTCATTCTTCTTCTTCTAAACAAAAGACCTTTGAGCTGCCCACCCCCTATTTTAACCATGTATTAACTAGTGGCATT
>NW_019524107.1:845-2682 GCF_002814215.2 Seriola lalandi dorsalis | reverse complement strand
TCCTCCTCCTCCTCCTCCTCCTCTCTGATCTCAGCAGCTGATCTCTGGTGGTTCTGGTTCCTGGAGGTTTTCCTGAGCCTGTGGTTCTACAGTCAGTCGATGAGTCAGGTCCCAGTAGAACAGACCGGCTCCTGGTTCCTGCTGGAAACAGAGACAGTGGAGAGTCGCAGCTGAAACACTTTATCTGACTTTATATCCATAATAATAATAAATCATTTTATCTGAGATCCAGATCCAGTGATGAAACAACTGATCCATTAATCAGGTAATTAATCAAAACATGAATCAATAATGAAAAAGCACTTTGTACAAAATAAATAAAAATATAAAATGGAATAATGATTTAAACGAATGGTTGAAATATTAATTTTGTTTGATAAATTGTTAAAATTGATCAAATTGTTGATAATCAGTTCGTTCAGAATCAGATGGTTTTTCATTCTAAATGGAAAACTGATATTTTCACTGTGATCAGCTGCAGATGACGAGCAGGGAAATAATCAATGAATGGATGTAAATGTTCCTTCCTGCAGTCGAGGGAAAAATCCCTTTAAAGATTAAATAGAAAATATGATTCATCTTAAACCGTCATGTTTCATTTCAAATCAAGAGGGAGAAACACGGATTGATTGATTTTTTTATTTGTAGAAAGTCACAGAAAATAAGTGTGTTGAGTATTAAAGAGCTTTTCAGTCCAGATCTCTGTAGACCACAAACACCTGAACCAGCAGAACCTGAACCAGCAGAACCTCAGAACCTGAACCAGCAGAACCTGAACCAGCAGAACCTCAGAACCTGAACCAGCAGAACCTGAACCAGCAGAACCGTCCCCCTGTTGAACCAGGATCGGGATCAGCTGATGGAGGACGACAGTGTCATGTGGAGCTTGTTGTTGTTGTTGTTGTTGTTGTTGTTGTTGTTTGTGGCTCCGGGAGAAAAGCAGCAGCTGGTTCTCGTCACATCTTTATTATTTCATGTCACATTATTGTGAGTTTATCTTTTCTGTGAGTCTCCATCATCAGCTACACACACACACACACACACACGCACACGCACGCGCACGCACACACACGCACGCACACGCACGCACACGCACACACACGCACACACACACGCACACACGCACACGCACAAACAAACAAACACACACACACACACACACACACACACAGCAGCTGTTGACTGATGATATCTGCCTGTTATTTATTCACACACATCAAACAGATTCGATGTTTATGGTTTTTATGCAGGAGAGAAAACTAATAAAAATGACATCAAACAGAAAGAGAGAAAGAGAGAAAGAGAGAAACATACACATGGAATGGAAACAGATTTAAATGAATCAAACGAACTAAAACCCTGATGATCACCTGAGAGTTTATTAATGCTTCTTTTAAAACAGGAAGTGAGGCTGAGGTGTCCACCAGGTGTACGTTGGTGTAAGTTGGCGTTCCACGTTTCTACACGTCTCGATTTTGCTGATGATAAAGATGGTAAAAAAAAATCCTGTTAAACCTGAAACAATAGTTAAAATTTAAATTTCACCGTCTGTTGATGATGTAATGACAAACATGAAAATGAAACATCTGCCTCAACATGTGGATTCTGGTCCGTATACTTCCACATCTGGGCAGATTCCAGCTGCTGTATTGACACACAGCTGGAAGGTTTTCTGTGTGAGCGCCAGAACGGGTCCAGATGTGGAGATAACATCTGACCATCAGGCCGTGTCCGGGCCAGACTTGGGCCGTTAGCGGTGACCCGGAAGCTCAGCACACTGCAGCTTCAGGAAACACCTGAGCTGCAGAGACTCAACACACAGGAAGTGTTTCCAGGG
>NW_019524107.1:0-582 GCF_002814215.2 Seriola lalandi dorsalis | reverse complement strand
GCGGACTCTGGACCAGAAGAAAACAAGCCTGTGGCCCGGGTCTTGGCCGGATTAGTTTTGCTGACTCATGATCAGCTGATCAAACCCACACAGGTGCTGGTGTGTTTCCTGGTTCATGGTCCTGAGACCTGGACCAGATGTGGGTCTGTGTATAATCCGGTCTACAGTCTGTTGTGGTTCTGTTGTCTTTCTCCAGTCTCGCCGTCCGTCCTTCTGTCCCATCAACGAGAAGCCGGACAAAGAGAGCGGCGAGGAGGCGGGGCAAACGGCCGTGGTGTTCTCTCTGAAGAACGAGGTCGGCTGTTTGGTCAAAGCCCTGAGGCTGTTCCAGGTGAGACTGATCCACATCCAGAACCAGATCCTGATCCACATTCAGATCCATATTTAGATCCAGATCTAGATCCACATTCAGAACCAGATCCACATTCAGAACCAGATCCACATCCAGATCCCCATTCAGGTCCAGATCCTGATCCAGATCCACATGCAGATCCTCTCCTCTCCTCCTGCCCCCCCCCTCAGGAGAAGCGAGTGAACCTGAACCACATCGAGTCCAGGATCTCGAAGCGGGTCTCTAACGAG
>NW_019524106.1:231701-233231 GCF_002814215.2 Seriola lalandi dorsalis | reverse complement strand
AAAATGGCATATTATATTAAAGCATGAATAGTCAAAAAACGTCATAGTAAAGTAGGGCATAAAATGTAATAAAATCATTATGCTATAGTGAGGCATAAAATGTCAAAAAAAACTTCATAGTATAGTAAGGCATAAAATGTCACAAAAACATCATACTATAATAAGGTATAAAATGTCATAGCATAATAAGGCATAAAATGTAATAAAATCATTATGCTATAGTAAGGCATAAAATGTCAAATAAACGTCATAGTATAGTAAAGCATAAAATGTCAAAAAAACTTCATAGTATAGTAAGGCATAAAATGTCACAAAAACATCATACTATAATAAGGTATAAAATGTCATAGCATAATAAGGTATAAAAAGTAAAAAAAAACGTCATATTATAGTAAGGCATAAAATGTCAAAAAAACGTCATAGTATAGTAAGGCTTAAAGTGTCATAAAAACATCATACTATAATAAGGTATAAAATGTCATAGTATAATAAGGCATAAAATGTAATAAAATCATTATGATATAGTAAGGCATAAAATGTCAAAAAAACGTCATAGTATAGTAAGGCTAAAAATGTCATAAAAACATCATACTATAATAAGGCATAAAATGTCATATTATAATAAGGCATAAAATGTAATAAAATCATTATGCTATAGTAAGGCATAAAATGTCATAGTGTAATTAGGAATTAAATTTCTTAAAAATGTCATATTATAGTAAGGGATAAAATGTCATAAAAACGTCATATTATAGTAAGGCACAAAAAGTAAAAAAAAACGTCATATTATAGTAAGGCATAAAATGTCAAAAAAACGTCATAGTATAGTAAGGCTTAAAGTGTCATAAAAACATCATACTATAATAAGGTATAAAATGTATAATAAGGCATAAAATGTAATAAAATCATTATGCTATAGTAAGGCATAAAATGTAAAAAAAAAAAACCCGTCATAGTATAATAAGGCATAAAATGTCATAAAAAAGTGAAAGTATAGTAAGGCATAAAATGTCATAGTTTAATGAGGCATAAAATGGCATAATAATGGCATAATATAGTAAGGCATGAAAAGTCAAAAAAATATCATAGTATAGTAAGGCATAAAAAGTCAAAAAAACGTCATGATATAGTAAGGCATAAAATGTCATAAAAACATCATAATATAATAAAGCATAGAATGTCATAGTATAGTAAGGTATAAAATGTCATAAAAATGTCATATCATAGTTAGGCATTAAATGTCACAAAAACATCATACTATAATAAGGCATAAAATGTCATAGTATAATGAGGCATAAAATGGCATGAAAATGGCATATTATATTACAGTTTTTCTCAGTCGCTTTGGTTCGTTTCTCAGATCAGAATTGAAATTCTCAAAACTACTTGTTCAATCTTCACATCATTGTGTCACTTGTGCACATCAAGAAAGCAGTTTCTCATTTCTTTGAACAAGTTGCAAATGCTTTGGTTCATCATGCAAATGATTATGTACAATTCTCTGCTGTTTCCTACATTATCAGTTGCTTA
>NW_019524106.1:156261-227511 GCF_002814215.2 Seriola lalandi dorsalis | reverse complement strand
TAGAAAGGCATAAAAAGCCATAGTTTAGTAAGGCATAAAAGTCATAAAAACGCCATACTATAATAAGGTATAAAATGTCATAGTATAATAAGGCATAAAAAGTCATAAAACGATCATAGTATAATAAGGCATAAAAGGTCATAAAAACATCACAGTATATAAGGCATAAAAAGTCATATTTTAGAAAGGCATAAAAAGCTATAGTATAGAAAGGCATAAAAAGCCATTGTATAGTAAGGCATAAAAAGTCATAAAAACATCATAGTATAATAAGACACAAAAAGTCATGAAAACATCATACTTATTAAGGAAAAAAATGTCATAGTATGGAAAGGTATGAAATGTCATAAAAAAAGTGAAAATATGGTAAGGTATAAAATGTCATAAAAATGTCATACTGTAGTAAGGCATAAAAAGTCAAAAAAACATCATACTATGATAGGTATAAAATGTCATAGTATAGTAAGGCATAAAATGTCATAAAAATATTGTACTATAATAAGGTATAAAATGTCATAGTATAATGAGGCATACAATGCCTTAGAAATGTCATATTATAGTAAGGACTATAATGTCAAAGTACAGGAAGGTATGAAATGTCATAGTATAATAAGGCATAAAATGTCATAAAAATGTCATAGTATAGTAAGGCATAAAAAGTAAAAAAAAATATCATAGTATAGTAAGGCATAAAATGTAAAAAAAACATCATAGTACAGTAAGGCATAAAATGTCATAAAATGTAATATTGTAGTAAGGCATAAAATTTCAAAAAAACATCATAGTATAGAAAGGTATAAAATATCATAAAAATGTCATACTAAAATAAGGCATAAAATGCTATAATATAGTTAGGTATAAAATGTCATAGTATAATAATGCATAAAATATCATAAAGACGTCATACTATAGTGAGAAAAATGCAACTGTTTGCTAACAAGTCAATTTAAAAGAACATAATAAGTCAATGATGTGTTCACAGCTTGTTTCTGATGCCCCCAAGTGGACAAATAAAAAGAAAATCAGTCGTTGTAGGTTTAAGTACAAAAGTCATACATGTTTGTTTTATGAAGTACACAACAGGAGGCCATTTCTTCTGTCCAGTCAGGATACCCAGTGGTAGCTTTCATTTGACAGAAGTTTGGACTGGCTTCTCTGACATAAAAATTTGCATGACAGCTGAAGTGGAAACAAGTCACATGACTAGACTCTGTAAGTGGCTCTGTAATACTTTATCTGCAGTCAGTATGTCATTCAATATCGAATTAGGCTATCACTGTACAGTTCGACTTCATTAAAGATAATCTCTGTGCTGGCACTGCTGGACACAGCAGGCCCATCCCTCTGCCCTCTCTCCTGTCATTGATTGGCGCAGTGATTTGCAGCATATAATCCAATGCTCTGTGACAGGTTGTAACTGAGGTTAAAGATGGCAATTTAATTATGTGTCAGAGGTCACATTAAAGGCTGACCCTTGACCCATTGCCACAAGACTCTGCTGATTAGTGACAACCTTATGTTATTGATCTAACTGAGCACCATAACAGGCAAATAAGAGTTAAGAATAACAGTTAATTGCTGCAGGATCAGTATTTTTCTGAGGTCTCTGACATGGGAATTCAGGCATTCCTAGCACCCTGTCATGTCTACCTTTTGCCAATTGATTTCCTAGTAATATATAGTATAGTATACAGTCTTTGCAATTTTGTATATTATTTATAAAGGTGTGTATTTGCAAAATGTTTGGTAATTTGAATGTTTATTCTTTATGTATGTCATGTAATAATCCATGAAACAACTCTTTACTCAAGAAAGAAAGAAACAAGACTTGTCATAAAACACTATCCTGAAATCTCAAAGCAAATGGAACCGCATTTTCAAAAAAAAAAAAAAAAAATTTCAATGAAAGGACCCCATTCAATAGTTTGATTCAAATTTACCACAGAGTCACACATTCAGAAAGTTGAAGATGATACAACCTCTTTATTAGGGTCTTAATGACAACACGCACACAAAAAGCAAAACCACACATACTCTAAACTAAAAATGTGTAAGCAACATGGCCAACTGTTTGCCAAACTTCCATGACTTTTAATTTAACACCTGAACTGAACTTCTCTGTTTTACTTCATCCTGAATCATGTTAAAATCATGTTGTTCATTTGAATTTAGATGCCATAGAAGTAATAAGAAACAAGCTACATTAAAGGACTTTTGGGAAATATGCTTATTTGCTCTCTGGGAGGAGAATTAAAGGAGAAGATCAATACTGGCAAAAAAAAAGGCAAAATGCATACAAATTTGATCAAAACAGAGTTATAAGTATCTGACTTTCTGACATCTATTTTACTACATAAATATGTTATCATGTTGAATATTACACCACTGAAATGTTTAATTTCCCTGAAAACAGCTTTTCAAATTAGCAGCAACTACAGAATGCACAAGCAGTATCTGCACTTCTGCTATGTACTTAATTTACTGTAGCTTTTTAAACTGAGTTTTAGGACTCACCACTGTACTTACTGCACTGTGTCATAGACAGACAGCTAACTGCACAGCTGAAGCAAGAGGGCTATGTCAAGTGAAAGCTAGCTTGTCAAGTAGATAACTAAAAGCTAAGTTTACTCACTGATTTTCCCCTAGTTGTTTGGTGGTTTGTCTGAGCATTCCCTGAAGATTATCCAAAGGCATAGTAGTGGGGGATAATTAAAAATTAAACCATTACAACCTTTACATATAGTTTGTTGTCCCTCCTGAAAACTATAAACCCTTTTTCTCAGCGTCACTGATTTTGTAGTTTCTGTACTCTTGCCTTTGTAGGGCAGAATACTATTCTCACATATATCCATTTAATTTAGGTCTACAGCTGGCACCTGGTTGGCTTATTTTAGCACAAACACTGGTTCTTAATCTGTACAAAATGGTGAATGTCAAAACAACAAATTCACAGTTTTACAGGGGTTTTGATGCTGAACTAATTCTTGGCCAGGAGTAGGAATAGTCAGGGACGCAAAACTATGACTTATTGCTTTTACGTATCAGGTTCTTCATGGATTTAACAAAAAACATGTAATGTGTTAAAAAGTGAGCTGTAGAGGACATAGTCAAGCCTCCAATTCCTAGTCCTTCAAGTTTACATTTCCTCAGATGTTTTCACACCAGTGGATAAATGATGTAGGCCTACAGTGAAGCTCATAGCATATCTCTAAGATGTGACAACTTCTTGTCACTATGTCTAAAAAATGTCAGTTTAAAGATTTGTAATATTGCTGAGTGGTTTGTTTTATCTGAGGATGCGCAATTTCATGCAGACTGAGAATACTAGAAAACTAGAGGTCACTCAGGTCATTATGTTTGATCGGTAGCCTACATAAAACAAAAATGACTCATTGAATCATGCCTTCATACATTGACATTCATAGCATGTCAATGTAGCAGACAGCCGCTTTGTTTTCAAAATAACCTAAATGATTCCTCATTTGTATAAGGTTTTGTTTTCTTGGGTAAAATGAATGTGGCTCTGACTTGTTTATGATGCTATGAATGAGTACAGAGTTGTTGTTTTGTGTCATTATGCTCCTGGGTACAAGCACGGCTAACATGTCTACAGTCAGCCACATATGCAAATGATAGGGCAATTGTAGATATACAAATATGTACCCATGGTCCATGCGGCCTAATGGCCTCCCTCCCTCCGGCCAGCTCAATGGCTCATTTAGATATCTGCTTGGTTTATTATGTGAATAAGTTACGCCTGGCTTGTTACGACCCTCTAGGTTCCTGTTTCTGCTGTGTAGCTGAGATGTGTGGTGCTCAATTAGGCTGCCTGGCTGGCAGAGTTAACCCTTTGTGCCAGACAAAACTGTTTTTTCCCAGCCAAATGGTTCTGGTACAGTATGGGGGGTTCCAGGCAGGGATCAAAAGATCAATCCTAATACAGTGCTACCAAGCTGACCTCTCAGATGTAATAAAGGCGCCATCTTTCACCCTTGGGGCCTATTCAGAGCCTCCCACCCCATGAACAAACCTGGTATCTTTAAATTAGCTGACTTGCTTGCCCTGCAGGTAATTGCATTAGTTTATCAATGTTCAACACAATTTATTACTTACTCCAGCACCAGCAAGATCCTGGTGTTAATGTCCTCTGTGAGGAGACAGGAAAGCAAGGTCTTTGTGTTTGAGAGTGTGTGTGTATGTTTATGTGTGTCTCTTTGCAAATAAAGAAGAGTAAACACAATGACACCAAGAAGTAAAATTATAGTTTTATTGCCAGTGGTAGGTTTTATACAGGTCTGTTGCCAAGGTCTTATATGTGCATAATTGAACCAAATTATAACCTTACATTTCACTATACTAGAATGTACATCCATATTGCAATATTCAAATAATTTATTGGTGACCTTACTGTTGCCTTTGAGCTGTCAGATTAACACTTCCTTCTACTCTTTGTATGTCTTTCTCAGCCTTTCTCCACTCTCTGTCAGCGATCATTATAGCTCTAGCACTTGTTTTAAAACTTTATGTGACAGCAGACTTATTTGCCTTAATAGGTGCTTAAATCAGATTGTCTTTCATTACACTAAAAACAATATTACTGTCTGTACTTTTCAATGGAGTTCTCTGGCCAGAGGCTGCGTGCCTCTCTCACATCTGTATGCATTATGGATCTGTCTGAGGTAATAAACAGACCCTGCTCTTATTCCTGCTTCCTGGTATCATTATTCCTTGCCCCTCAGATGGATTATAGCCCACTGTGCAACATGTAGATGAGTGGCGCTCCTCTGATTGCCTTATGGCCATCAGGCTTTGCATATTTACTGCCCATGAATCACGGTGCGCAGAAAACCCACAGCAACATATTCTGATCCTCCTCCCTCCTCCACTTTTTACCCTCTCCTCTGTTTTACAGTTTCTCTCTGATTCAGTCTCTCATTGTCACTTCTTTTCCTTCAGCTGCCTTTCTCTCACTACTTCCCCGTTCTCTACCAGTCTTCTTTCATTGTCTGTCTTTCCCTATGCGTTGATCCTGCTCTATGCATTCCCAGCTGCTTAATTAAAGCATGTATTATTAATACTGCTATATCTTTGTCCATCCTTCTTCCCTGTTCATATGACTGCTACATTAAGTGTAAATTGTTTCGCTGTAATTCCCTTTTAATGTCCCTGTTATAATCAGTGTTTCTGGTATGTGGAGGCAAGGGAGGAGAGAAAAAAAAAGAAGGCGTGCGACTGAGATCATAGGCTTTCACTGTAACTTACTGTTTGATGTGTGGCTCGCATACTACAGGCCCCGTAATTAGGCCTGTTTTACAAGTCAAATGTATATGGCACCAATCTGCAAAATATGAGATTAATAAAAGAAAGTTGTCAGATGTGGCTTGGAATGGTGTGTTGGCTGTCTCTGCTAAGCCCCAGGGAAAGAGCAGCACACTTCAGTGCTTACAGCTTTTTTTTTAATAACAGCTACCCATTGTCCTGTGAAATCTGAGCGTAACCGCGACTTAAAGACCTGCATGATTTCTAACAATGTGAGATCCAATTTGACATTTGGCAGGTAAGATTTGGTGATATCGTTCTTTGGATTCAACAAGACAAATCTGTTATACACTGCCTTTTTTGAAGGGTTACTTCACCAAATTAAAAAAACCACAAGACAGAAAAATTACAATTACTGGATGGACAGCCATTATATTTCATAGAAACACTCATGGTACCCAGAGGATGAATCCTATGGGGTCTGGCAATCCTCTTTTCCTCTTGCGCCATCATGGCGTTGACATTTGTGGTTTTGAGTGAAATGTCTCAACTATTGCTGATTGGATTACCATGACATTTGGTACACACATTTGTGCATCATCATGAGGTCAAAATTTCATCTTAGCATGTTAACACGCTAAACTAGGATGGTGAACGTGGTAAACATTATACCCTTTAAACATTAGCATATTAGCATTCTGACATTACCTTTTAGCTCAAGGTCCCACTGTGCTTATAAGTACAGCTTCACAGAGCTGATAGCATGACTGTGGGCTTTTAGTGTTGTTCAAATATATATATATATATATTTTTAAATCCATTTCTATTGTATTGGAGCCGTGACAGAAATCTCAGAGGCATATCTCCAAACTTGAACCGTAAACAGAACCGTTAGCTAGAATGGCTAAAGTCAGCGCAAATGGATACTTTTTTAGTAAATTGGGTGAACTGATTCATCTGAGGTGTCATCAAACCCTATAGAGAGTCTTGCCAATGAAGCGCTGAACAATATGTATTATTAGCACATGAGATTTCTGTCCCCTGTCAAAGGCACTTTGCTCGACCCTCCTCTAGCTATCATGTCTAATGAAATGGTGTTGATGCTTTACCATTTATCAGTCACAGAGTGCTTGGTCCAACATTATTGATTCAAGAAGGCCAATTGGCTGGGAGGGTGCTGTAAACTGGGCGATTTAAAACCTACATTCTTCATTGTCACATGATGGGTGCAGAATTAGATCGTAAGAGGCTGAATGAGTGCAGCGGCAATAAATAAAGAGAAGGAAATATAATCTGGCAGACAGACAGACAGAGGCTGTCGATAGGACTGGCATCTCTGATGTCCTCAAAGTGATTATCAGGGCGGGCAGGATTGGCTGTGGTGCTGTAAAAGTGCGGTAAGAGGACATTTCCTCCTCATGTCATGGGTTCTGTCTTTGCTGAGACAGATGTTGTGCATGAATAATGGCACAACTATTGTGTCACATAGAGGCCTGTCTGCTCCATGTAGCAAGTAGGTAACAGGAAAGAGTGTGAGGGACCGTTAATATCGTAAAACAGTGTTTAAATATTTTAATTTCATTTGTCAGAGGGGCCCCTCCCCTGCACTCCATTACCCTGACAACCATCCTTCATCAGCTGAATGATTGCATTATTCATTAGCACTAATTATTTTCACATAACGTCTGCCCCGATATATTTAACCTCCACATTACACCCGAGATAATGGCCTTGTAAAATTGAATTGCGAGAAAGAAGTGGAGTTGGAAAGCTCATTTAAAGAACATAAGAGGGAGGAAAAAAGTGAGGGAGGTGCAGGAGGGGGTTTTTGAAGCAGCTGGAGTGGGGGGGAGTTGACAGGAAGAGTGTTAAGCACTTTGGGACATGGAGCCCCAGAAGTGATGGGACATTTGTTCCTGTCTCATTTGCATGCTAAGAGAAGAGCCCGGTGGTTCTCTGTTGGGTTGAAGAGATACCTAAATGCCCCGAGGGGTAGAAGTGCCCTCCAGCCTCGGAGTTAAGATTAGCTCTCCCTGACCTGACACATGACCTCAACCATTTATATAAAAACACATGACCTGGGACGGCAGGAGCAGAGAGCAGACAGGCGAGTCTTTGTCTCTTTCACCTTGCTTTCCCTGACTCCATCTCCCTTTATTTTTTACCTGTTCTCTTCCTCTGTCTTCATCTCTGCTTGACCTCAGTTATCTCCTTCCTCTAATTCTTCCTTTTGCTTTTTACTCAGCCACTTACCTGCAGATGCCCCACTGATGATTGAAATGGGGTTGAATCACCCACTAAGGCCTCTGCTCATATTCCCCACTGAGAAGTACGGGCATTTTCCACACGGAAAAACTTCAAAACAAATTGAGGAGCAAGGGAGGCTTTATTCCTACTTTGCTTATTCATGAGATTGACATTCACCAGCATGCAAAATTTAGACCCACAGAGGGCTTGCTGCTCCACTTGCTTTATCTCTGCTCTCTTCTGGGAAAGAGTTGTGAGTGACCCCATGCCAAAAGCTAAGCCAAACTCTCATCCATGCACAAATATACAGACACACACACACACACACACACACACACACACACACACACACACACACACACACACACACACACATGCAATGGTGAAATAAACACTTGCACACACAAATCAAGTACAAGTCAAGTCAAGAAAACTGCATATGTTATGTTGTTATCTTGAGCTTTGATGAATCAATTAGTTTTGATAAATACATTTGGTAACGCTTTACTTTAACACGCCACCATTTTGCATTTATCACCACTATTTGATACATGGTTGATAACACACTATAGTGTAACACCACAGTGTAGGCACCAGTAAATGGAGGCTGGTGTATTAACAGATAATGAATGATGATATAGTTAAACACAGTTGTAATACCATAAAATATGTCTTACTAGGAGAAGTTAAAACTGTTGGCAAATACTGTACATCAATAAACACTTAAAAAACATTCATTAAATGGGAGGTTAAAGTAAAGTGTCACCATATGTTTTTTTCTGCAAATGCATGAGACTGATCACAGTTGCACAGAGGCCACTGCACTTGTTGACTCAAATGAATATATGTAATGTATGTACTGTAATCTTCTGAAAAGGGCTGCAACTGAAACTTATGACAATTTCCTAGAGTGCACGTCTTCAGATCGCTTCGTTTCTCTGACCTACACCCAAAAACTCAGATGTTTACTATTATACAACACAAGTAAAGAAAGGCCTCACATTTGGAAAGCTGGAAGCATCAAACGTTTGGTATTTATCAATTGTCATATAGAGCAGAGACCAATTAATTTTCTATCAGCTAAGTCGATTAATTGACTCGTCATATGATTCTAAATTCATTATATTTCATAACATCTCAGTAGCACACTGTGTATTGTAACATAGTAAAGTGTCAATTTTTCCTGTGCTTTTGTTGTGCTCTCGTTCTCTGATTTCCTGAGTAATGTTGCAAACAGTGACCACGCTCCTCTTCAGGCTATGTGAGTGTGAATGTGAGCGCGCTGCTTTGTATGCTTGATGTCGAGTAATTGCAGTTCATTTCAACTGGGAAAAAATATTATTCTCACGCCTTTCTGTGTTACGCCCAGAAGGCAGTGCTCTCTATGTGTAAAGTATCTGTCTCCCTGACATTTAGATTTGCCTTTTAAAGATGAAATTTTTCAAAACTGGCATTTCTTCATATGTTTTCTAGAGGCGACAAAATTATTCTTTTACATCCCAGTCGTGAGTGTTCATGTAAGTGTGTAATTTGTCCAAGCTTAAGTTGTTTTGTTTTCCTTGGTAATGTTGATATTATTTCATGATATGTTCTAAAATTGTTATCACTGTCTGGCACTGACATCAGTGTACCTGTCAGTGTTAGTAAAGTTGCCTAAAGAATCCATGCTTGTTTAAAGAAATGCTTCAGTTGTGTGCTTCAAATCTAAATCACAGGTAAGAAGGTGCATGAGTTACCGTTTCTTGGCTGTGTTGTCGGTGGCTGAGGTTGGGAAGATCTGCAGAAAGAAAAAGGGCAGATTTGTTATATTTGTCGTACGAATGTGATTTTTATATACGAATAAGCTACATGGCAACAGCTTGATAGGTGTGAATGGCAGTTGATAGTTTTTGGATGTCTGACTGAGGATTAATGGTGTACCGAGTGCACAGTTATCGAGCAGACATGCTCATCCTTGAATGACTGCTTTGGATCACTGGAGATTTCCAATTACTGCACTCTGGTGCCTCACAATGAACCTTTACCCATTCCGCAAATGAGCATGCTATCCCTAAATAATTTCCTCAACAAAGATGGTGCTATGCATTATGAAATATTCAGAGCTCAATTTTCCTGCTCTATCAGACTTTGGAAAGATCCATAATTACATGATAATCCACAATGTAATTCATTTTGGGTACTTTGGGAATCTGAGTTCTCCTCATAGTGAAATATTAAATATGTTGGTGAAATGGCATGAAGCCTGCTTTGTGGCAGTTGTGATTATTTTTAGGGGATTATTATGACAATCTTGTTTAGTTTTTTGTTTTTTATCACAAAGCTGATATCTTCAGGGTCATTCAAAAAGTCAGGACTAATGAGATCCTGTAAGACAGACAGTTGATACATTGCTGGTTATTGTCAGGCAGACTTACAATCATACAGTACATAAAGGAACAGAGAGACAAGATTGAGGACAGTTATTACCAAAGTGCAGAACAACCTAGACACATAAACCTTCCTCATAAGTGGCTGTAATATTCTGAGAATGGCAGGTTTATGTTAAAAAGGCTAACAGCAGCCCATTACACTGTAATCTGAGTTATGGCATGGCAATAGAAGAGTATTAGAAACCAAAAGGTGTGGGGAGGCGTTGGATTATGGCTTGTTGGCCAGAGATGTGAGGTTAAAGTTCAGTTAATATGCAGCACAACTCTACGCTTAGCAAAGGCATGTGTCACATATATTGGCCTTTTAAAGGTAAATAGAAAGGGGCTGCTGTATATGTGATAGAGGGACATTTGGCCAACATTTCCCATCTGAGTGAACATACAGTAGTGGTCCGCAAATGAGGACAAGTATATTATCTGCATAAGAATTTACACTGAATTGTGTGCCATAAAGAGTGAGTGTGTGTTTCACTTTCCCTGTGTAACCACTGCAATGTACTTGTAGAAGTTTATAATGTTTAATACAGTTTAGACAGCACTATCTCACTGTAAGATATTTAAAGAAGTTGGCCATAAAAAAAAAAAAAAAATCTTTAGCCACTGGCTTTAAAACCAATAAAGTTAAATGGAGCTGGTGACATTTTTAGAACTGCATTATTGCAAGTCAGCCCTCCAACTGCATGTGTGTGTGTAGTTGATGAGGCAGAGTGTGTCAAAACAGCTGTCAGTCACTGCGACAGAACGCTCAGCCAGGCGACGTTAATGACGCTCTTGTTAAAATGTGAAGCCCGAGTGGTAACAGTGCCGAGCTTAAAGGCCAAAGCTGTGACAGCAGAGGAGAACAGAAGGCAGAGCGGAGCAGCCGGGTGGAGAGACGAGTGGGAGGCTGCTGCAGTTCACAGATACACAACCTGACACCAGCTGAACAGGTGAGCCATGTTACACTGACATGGGTCTCTCTCTGTCTGTAGTGCCTATAAAAGGTATTCATCCCTCATAAGTGTTTTCATGTTTTATGATTTTATAACACAGAATCAAAGTGAATTAAATGTGTCTTTTATTTAAAAAAAAAAATGAAAGCAAATCTCTCAAAAGTAATCTAAATTAATTACAAGAAGGTTCTATGGTCTGAAGAGACGAGCTTTCTGGTCCTCAGACTGAAAATATTACCCTGCGCATCATCATGATGAAGCATGGTGGTGGATAGGATGTTTATGATGAAGCATGGTGGTGGATAGCAGACGCTTCTCTGCAGCAGGTTGAGGGTAGAGCAAGATGCAGGGAAATCATGGAGGAAAACCTGATGTAGTCTAGTAGAATCCTGCAGCTCGTTTTTCAACAAGACAGTGAGCCCGAGCATAAAACCAAAGCAACACAAGAATGACTTAAATCTGTGATAACTGATTTCTTTTGTCGACTTATGGGCAATAGAAACTAGTTGTAAACACTGACATGTTATTGCTTTATATGTGGACATGGAAAACATGTTAGCAAGCAGTTGCTTATTTATACATCCAGCAGTTACAGAGCAACATTATCATCATTTGGAGTCATGTTTGTGTCCACTTTGAGAATGTAAGTCCAATATTCACTCTATTTTAGCTCTGTTTTTTTTATTTTTTATTTTTAGCTTTTTGTGTTCTACTAACTCCTGAGGGAAATATCTGGCTCTTGAGTTACTAAATGCTCCACTGTGTTCACCCGTTTGTCGGTAACTGTGTCTGTCTGCCGTTTGATGCTGAGGAGGAAAAAAAACAGCTGATTGCTGTATCCAAAAACAAAGCTTGTGAGAGAGTGAGAGTGAAGCAAAACAGTAAAGCTGTGGTAAGGTGCTGTCTCTCTGCAGGTTCATCACCGCATGTGACCTCTTTCACATTGTCGTTTGATGCATTGTTATTATAAAAATGTCGATTTCAAAAATAACAGTGTTAGTCTCATTGAGTGGATCAGTGAGTCAGAGCCCAAAAGAATTTGTGGCCGCACTTGAAGAAGGCCGTTCAGTCACATTTTCCCTGCAACTTGTTTTTGCGAAGAAGAATGGGGAAAACTGCAGTATCCAGATGGCTGATTGCTGGCAAGGTTGCATCTACTAAATACTGACTTGGAGGTCGTGAAGCAAGTCTTTTATATTTGTCATTACTTTAGTTCACTTTGTAGAGAGCCCCTTTCACTTTGACATTAAGGGCCTTTTCCTGTTGATCGGTAGCAGAAAAGCCACATTAAATCCACTTTGATTCCACATCAATGCATCCATTATGCATCTATGATTTACAGGAAATGAACAGATTGTGGTGAAATACATCCGGATGGAAGGATATAGGGAGATGCAGCCAGTTTTCAGTGTATTCTACACCTCGGTCTGTTGTTAACAACATTCATCACTTTCCCCTTGGAAAAAAAAAAAAGACATTTTTGTCAGTGTAATCAAACCCTGATGTCCCTCATTTTCTCAGCACCATTTTGTGATGAATTCCCATCTGCAAAGTATTTCCGAATACTTTGCCCAAGGAGGTGTAATTTAAATAATATCAGTCACCGTGCTGCTGCCAGAATAAGAATTATGTCCACACTAATATCTCATCTGACACGCAGCAGAGGAAAGACTTTCCTCCTGAATAACAAAAGTGCAATAATTCACCCAACATTATTATCAACCTAATTATAATGGGAAATATAGTTGAGTTCCTTTTTCCTGCTTGAGTTCAGAACAAATTAGCAAAATGATCAGTTATGTTAATCTTGTTCAAGATGGTTGGCTATCATTCACATGAAGACGAAAACAGAGATGTTTAATGGGCAAAAATGAGGCCACAAACTAAAACACACACTCAACAATGCCTTCTCCCTGGTCTCATTTAAAGGTCACACGAACCATATGAGTATTAAACATTCATATCGAATTTACCACAGTATGCCAACTAACCACACACCAAGAGTCATCGCATTTTCCAGACATATTTTTATAATTACATCACTATAACAAATTTAATGAGAGCAATCAGCACTGAACATTTTTGCCTCCAAGGAAGCAGAGGTCCCAGTCAGTCACAGAGCTACTTCTTGGTCATTCTCTATTAATTTGCAGAGCGTGTTCGCTGGGTGTCAGGGTCTTGGCAGTGTCATTCCCCAATGACTCCTACCTCCAAGCCCGCTGCACGAGGGGGGCCCTAATTACACTCTCATGTGTATTTAATGGATTCGCTGCCTTTGGTTCCTGAGAGAGCGCCTGATGCTACAACCTCTGTACAAAGGTCCATCCGCACATGGAGAGGGACCTGGCACGATACGTGTATGTATGTATGTACGTAGGTGTGGTGTGTGTGTGTGTGTGTGTGTGTGTGTGTGTGTGTGTGTGTGTGTGTGTGTGTGTGTGTGCTTGCTTAACAGGGCCCAAACCTGACGACAAACTCCAATTTTCAATGTCATACTTCTGGCTTTGTCCATTCTTAGATCCAGGGCCTTTTTTTTTGAATCTGTGAAGTACACACAAGAAAACAAACCTTTCTTTGTCATCCTTCTTTATTCCATGCACACAATTTCACCCTTGTGTTGATATTGGCTTTACTGAGTCATTGTTTGTGTCCCAAAGACCTCACAGCTGTATACATAGCATTAACTACAAAAATCTAACTTTTTTTTACCTTTAATATTTTATCTTATAAATATTTTTGCCAAATACGTATAAACAAAATATGGGAATGACCATAAAAAATTGTTATACCAGCAAATATGAACATATTCAATCATGTTTATGCGAAATAGGCATATGATCAAATATACTCCCTTTGTCAAATACAGAAAAAGAAATGAAAAGAAATCCTATATGGTGAGTTATGGGTCAGTGTGACCCGAGAACCTCTGAACAAACTGCTTTAAATATATATACAATATACTGATAAGTGCTGCATAATCAAAAATAGGGCATATGAAAATACACTGATATTTAACCATGTTTTACAGTTGAGTCCTTTGAGACGTCAACAAGAAGCAGTGCCTCATTTTCTGTAACAGACTTGTGAAACATGTCATTAGTTTAAAATCATGTTTAAAATTAATTCCCCAAAAACATACGAAACGTCATTAAGTATCAAAGTGATGAAACAATGTTAAGTCTGTTTCTGAGATGTCAAAGAGGGCCCAGGTTCTCCAGGACCAAAAACAGAAGATCAGGATTAAAGGGTCACTTCACCATAATTATTATAACAACATATTCTCTCAGGTAGCCATAGTGGAATCTAGCAATGCTGATAGTTTTGGTTTTATTGTCTCATTTACACCACGTAATTCACGAAACAAGCTGTCAACAGTTTTCATAGGGAACAACTCTTCAGGAGAAAGTAATTCCAATGAAAACTGCTCGCTGTGAGCAAAGAGATGCTGCTGAGATGCTGCTTTTTTTAGCACTTTGAGAAGCAATATTGAAATTTAATTCACTCAAAGACGTACTGTATGTCCCTGAATTTGTACAACTAAAATCAAAACAATCTGCATGGCTAGATACCACCAGTGCTAAGTTTATTTTGTAAATTTAGTGAACTGACTCTTTCAGTGAGACATCCGCTTAAAAATCTTCATTCCACACACCTGGCACTGTGATACTCTGCGACACTGTCACATTTTCGATTTTGTTGTATTTGGGCGAGCGGCTGCTTAACTCTCACCCATTTGAATGTTTTCACTCTCCGAGCGGCCTGTTCTAATGAGGACAGACATCTGGACCAATCTCACAATACGGGGCTGTGATGAATGTGACCCCTGTGGTCAGCCCTTGCCCCCAAACCCACCAGGACACATAAAGCAGTAGCATAGCCCCTGTTAAAGGGATGCATGGGAACATAAATCAGTCCCGGCGCTTCGTAACTGTCCAATTTGCATGGCCCCTACACAAAGAGGCTAACGATGTTTTACAAGACAAACATGCACAATAACGCAAACATGCATGCAGGTAGATGAAAAGGTGGAGCTTATTAAGCGTCATACATGTTTGTATTTTTGTGGACAGTGCACAATTTGCTTTTGTGTGCACATGAATAAAATTTGAGCTTGTCTGATGAGATTGTTTTGATGGGACAAAAGTTTGAAATTACAAACACGACTTGTGGAAGAAAACAGACCGACCGACAGAAAGATGAAATCTTTGAGAGAAAAGCAAAAAGATTTTTTGAAAGTGAGAAACGAAAACACAAAGACAGAGAAAATAGAGAAGGAGTGAGACTGCCGATGGGAAAAGGCAAGATGAAGAGGGTGGTGGAATGGGAGTCTGGGTAGTTTTATCTGGTGGGCAGGGAGAAGGTGGCGGGAGGATCTGTCTCTGTTAGAGAGAACACGGCCATGTTATTAAAGCCATTTATCACTGGCTGAATATTCTCCCTTTAATAGGCTCTGTCGTTAATTACCCAACTTTGTCAAGATAGGGAGTCAGGGGCTCTCTGTTTTCCCGGCCCATACACAGACAGACAGACACACACACGCACGTGCACGTACACACACACTCACACTCTCACACAGACACACACGCGCACACATGTACACACTTGAACACATCATCAAGTGATGGGACACATTTTCACAGATGCAGGGACAGGAATAATTTTTTTTCTTTTTCTGAATGCGTTGTTTCCAAAAAGACAAGAATTCACCTGCAACAACAGCAGCACCAGCGCAATATAATGCAACTCAGTACAACAGCCCTGCAGGAGAAATGTGAAGCTTATAACATTCAGCTTTTGCAAAGGCTGTCAGAGAGGTGTTGATTCAACTCTGTTGTAAGCCTTTATTAGATTGCATTAAATTGCACAGATTCCAAACTGTCCTATTGTGCTTGCTCCCCTCATAAATTGCCATCAGAAGGGCGGAAATAATTAGTTATTATTAATTCATTATTTAATCAAGAGGAAATTAATCTGCAACAATTTTGACAATTGATCATTTTTTAATGCAAAAATGCTAAAACTTAATTGGTTTGAGTGTCAAAAATGTGAGTAATTGCTGGTTTTCTAGTTCTTTTACAATGGTGGGACATACCTAAGTACATTAACTCAAGTGTAGTATATTACCCCACTATATTTACTTGACAGATTTAATTGCTAGTTACCTTTCAGATTAAGAGTTCCCATACAAAACCATCAGTTTATGAAAGTTTATAGATTAAACTGCAAAGCAGGATAAAAAGTAGTTCAAATTAGTTCCATCTCAACAAACAGTAAAATGCTATTTAGACATTAATGCATTAGTAGGCTAATAATAATCCAGTAATATACTTTATACAATAATAATTTAGTACTCAATTGTGTACATTTTTCTGTATTGATTACTTTTACTTGTAATGGAGTGTTTTTATATACCAGTATTCAGCAAAGGAGGTCTTGAATATTTGAATATTAAATTGAATTGAATGTTTTGGGGTTTTTAACTGTTGATTGCATAAAGTAAGACGAGTGTCTCTGGGCTCTGAGAAACTATAATGGACATTTTTCTGACATTTTATACGCCAAACCACTAATCACTTAATCAAGAAAATAATAAACAGATTAATCAATGAGGAAAATAATTGTTAGTTGCAGACAGAGTCTACAGAGTCAATCCATACAAGCATCACAGCTAAAAGGATGTACTATTGAGTCTAGGGTAACTCTACTACAACAATAACAGAGTTAGTCCAGACTTTCCATGCGTTTGGGCAGTTTTATCAGACTTCATTTATGTTGAGCTAACTGCATCAGCTGCCCTGTGTAGACTATAGGGTCCCAACCTCCTCCTCCTCCTCCTCCTCCTCCCCTCTCTCTCCTTTATCCCTAATCAGACTCTTTTGTGATCCTTTTATAATTAGGCACTTAACTAGCGGGCAGAATAGGGCTGTGGATGTAAAGCATTTACAAGGGTACTCGACAGGACACGCCAGCACCTTTTGTTTAGCAATTAGTTTGTCTGTGAAAGGGACAAGACAAATAGGCTGTGAGAGCATCTGGTGGCCTCGTAGCTCTTGGTGTCTGCGAGAGAGACGAAGAGCAAAAGAGAGGCAGAGACGGAGGAAGAAAGAGGTTCAGAGCTTATCAGCAACAATAAGGATCGCACCACAAGGATTTGCTACAAGGGCTGTAAAGTTTACAGTCTGAGGAAACTGATCTGGAAATGAATAAAGCAGCTCTGACAAATATGATGATAAGAGACTCAGAGAGGGCTGTGTAATAGGGACCTATTTTTCGCACACTACTGATTAAGAACTGGCTAAGTGTCTGTAGAGATTCCCATGTGTACAATGCAGCACAGGCAGAGTTTAGTATGCGTCCCTGTAGGGTTTCCTTTAGTACCCAGCCATTTACATTGTAGTTATCCGGAGATAGAAGGAATGCAAGGCAGCGTGACAACCTCTCCATTGATCCCTTTGGCCTGATTAGCTCACCAGTGTACCGTCAAAGCAAACTAATCAGATACATTGATCATGAGATACTTTTTATTACTTCCCCAGGCAATAATAAGATAATTCTCAAGTCAAATTACTAGTTAGTTATCTGTTGAGATGTGATGCCAGAATTACAGTAATGACAATAAAATGCCATCTCATTTCCTGAAGTGATCATTTTTGCCAAACTATTTTTGCGATAAGAAAAAAAAAAACAAAAAACAGAATGATAATACAAGTGTTACTCACCACTGTTGTGCTGGTTTTTTTTTTTTTTTTTTACACATTTCTGCTACTTTCACTTTTGTCCAGAAGAGGTTGCTGTGTTCCCTGCATACAACAGGAGGCGGACGATCATGACAGATCTCAAACACTTGTCTCTATGAGATAGAGAGGGAATGACAAGAAAAAGCAGCATTTAAAATCATTCGGAATGAAGATCCAATGAAAACAGCTTCTTTACTCATTGTACTCAGAATAAACAGTTTACAGACATTGAAAATGTCCAAATAAAACATGATAATAGAAAACAGCAAAGTGAAATGTGTTGTAATATCTGTAGTATACAATTGATGTATTTGTGGTGCCTGGTCAGCAAATTTCCCCTCAGAAAAAAAAAGAAAAAAAAAAAGGATCCAGATGATCCTGTCGGCCTGCTGCCCCTCAACACTGAACACCCACTAATTGATTATAGATGTAATTTTCATCATTGACAGTAGGGGGCAGGATCCATACATTGATTAGACTTCCATTATGTGCAAGCCAAGTAATTGTGCTGTGACGCCTATTAACGCACAGTTAACACAATTACACAGCTTTGGAGAATAATGTTTTTTGTTTTTAATGTTTTTTTTTTTCCGTGTTGACTCAAACATGTTTATTTTAGTTTCGAGAACCTGCTCCAACTGTACAGTGCATGACTTTTGAAAGGGATTTAAAGGGAAACGTGAACCTGGCTTATATCTTCAAAGTCAAATCTTCCGTAGCCCATTTACACCAATATCTAAACAAGCCCCACGACAGATTCTGAACAGCTGTGAGAGATATGAGCCTCTCTCTGATACCTGTGTTCCCGTGACGCTGGTGATCAAACGCTGTGATAGCATAACATCCCTTCCTGTCTGTCACACCCTCAGGCTAAACATCAGCAGAGCGCCTCGCAGCTGGCAAATGTTCTCATGACAAAGTTAAAATGTCTCGATTAATATCTGACTACAGTGCTTTTTTTTTGTCACTTATCCATGTCTCTGCTTTCAGTTGCTTATCCGTCCTGTGATTTCTGCTGGATACATCCATCCTGGTAATGTTACTGTATCAGCAGGGAAGAGATTCAACCAGTGGAAAAGATTTGATTCAGAGGAACTGAAGAATCCCTCTCTGCTTGTTTGATGAGTGCACTTTGTACTTTGCGATGCTTTGCACAACACTGTACATGTGCTTTGATGACTGGTTTCCGTCCGGATTTAAAGGCATTCGCTCCGCAAAAATCAAGTTGTCAGTAAAATGACTTGATTTGTGAATTTGAACTTTATAATACTATAGCATAATGATTTTAATACAGTAGATGTTTAATATTTTGTCACCGCAATCTGTGAACACCAACTGATAAATGGCAGTAAGAAGGTAAAAACACCAGCATGGCCTAAACATGAATTTTATTTGACCTCTTTGAGTTATATCTCAGCTTGTGACCTTTAGTGTGTATGGTGCTGTTTCTTGTCTGTCTAGTATTTCACAAGCACATAGTTATCATCGTAGAAAAGTCTAGAACAAACTTTTGTGTGGCAGAATATGATTTTGATTTTGTGCTAACCACTTCATCATCTCTGAACTCTCTCACTCTGGGAGCTACTGCCCTAGACGGTGTCTGCTTACGCCAGGAAGTGAACGTCCCATCAGTAGTGTCTCTCCTGGTTGACAGTTAATGTCTCATCCATCCATCCATCAACTTTTAAACCAGACCTCACGCATGGCAGTGTGTAACTTAAAAGCTTGGCCAGTCAGACCTAATTAGCCAACGCCTAATCAGACAAGTCCTCGTGTATAAGGGCACAAAGTGGATTGTCGGGAGCAGGAGCGACCGTCTCGGTGGTTGACTCTGCGGAGGAAGACAATGACTCACTAACAGATGAGGACCCCATCTGTGCTGCACTTCCCAGCAGCGAGTTCAAAAACACTGAACTGTATGAAAAAAAATGCTTGACAGTCTAAGTAAGACTTAAATGTAAATACATATAAAAAGACCAAACTACCTTTTATTCTTCAAACAATCTCCTCTGTCTAAATTTCTGTGTTCCTCATGTGTCTCTGTTTCCACATCTGTTCAGTGGCCCCCCTGTTAATCATTTCTGCAGTGTAGCCTTTTTACTGGACCTCTGAGACCCAAACCCTGGTGTACCTGTTTGGGGTTTGATTAACACTGCATTTTAGCACACACTATTCAAACCCAGCGGAGAGAGCTTAAAAGGGTTGCACGCTGAAGCTAATGTAGCCTGTGGTACAGGACAGATGGGGAAGTGATAAATGGGGAAGAGGGATGGTTGTGAGTCAATTCTTGTTGGCGTCATTGTGTAAAAAAAAAAAAAAAACTGCTCTGACATGGAGCTGTTGAGATAGGATGGAGACGGGTTCTTTGAGGCGGTGTTTTTCAGGGCGGTGTAATCTAAGAGGAGAGGAGAGCTCTTCAGAGGACAGGAGAGGACAGGATGCCAGATAGGAGAGGACGAGACAGGAGGAGGCAGAACAGCAGTACAGCAATGTCTCCTCACTCTGTCAGTCCCTGCACACTGAAATATTGAAAAGCTTTTGTTTTGCCTAGTTAAACATGCACTGATGTGACACAAACTGTGAACAATGCCATTTCACACGCATGGGAATCCTCTCTTTTTATAATTCATGATCGAGTGATGACTGCAGCCGTGTCCCACAGTTTGCAGGTACATAAATATACATACTTCAAAAAACATTTAGCTCGGTATACATATAACAGTGTGGAATGAACGTGTGTTTTGTACTTGTCAATTATAATAATTTCGAGTTGTACTTTCAGGAATAAATGAGCAAAGATTACCTGTTTTGTCTCCTTCGGTAAGCCAGGTGAAAGATGAGTTTGTTGTCGGCGTTTCTGTAACATCATATGAGTAAACAGAGAATTGAACGAAATGGAAAAGTTGAAAAAAGCTGACTTTAAAGGCCATTATAACTTTTTTTCCCCAGCAGTGGCACATTTTCTTGCTGAAAAGGGACAGCGCCGTGGTAATGTGAAACTCGCCTACATGCAAGTGCAGATGTTTTTTGAGCTTATAGGTCAGTCTCGTTGGACCAGAAGTCAGTTTCACAAAGTGGTTTAAAGAAAAATCCTGAAAGGTTATCTCAGAAGAAGAAGAAGAAGGAGAAGTTTTGAGAAGTTCTTACAGAGGTTCCCAAGTACAATTATCTCAAGTCTCATTCCTCAGCTACAACCCACTGAAGCTATGTCCAGAAAACAGCACTTTTAAGAATGATTATATAGGGTGGCTTTATTTATTTTTGCTTCAACAAGTACCGGACTATAAGAAGCAATGAAGCTGGTCACTACTTTGAGGATAAATGACTATTAAGTGTAAATGCTTAAAAGAACAAACAAAAATAAGCAGTAACAGGCTGATCTTATAAATATGAAAAAAAAAATAAAATAAATAAATAAATATATATATATATATATATATAATTTATCCTTTTTTCCCCCTGTAAAGCACTTAGTAACATTGTTTAGAAAGGGTTTATGATAATAATAATAACAATAATAATAATAATAATAATAATAATAATATATTAAAGTAAGTATATTATTGTATGTATAATATTATAGGCTATATATGTTATTAACTAGTAAAAGAATATTTTTATAATATTGTAAAGTGTCTGTATGAATTACTAAAGGGAGTTTACTGTATCAGGTTTGAAGAGGCGCCCACAAACTGATTAAACGTCCTGTAAAAAGATTAATTAAGTACATTGTGCCTTCATCAGGTAACTTTAAAACTGTATTTAAGTAAGAGCTTCGTCAAAAAAACTATTCTTTAAAAAACAGATGGTACAACTTTGATTTACCGAAGCAACAACAAAACAAAACAAAAAAGCATCGATTGAAAATACTGGCCCCAGGTCCAGGCAGCCTCCCTCAATGACCAACTGCCCTGTTGTTTCTATCTTATTCGTGTCCTCAAACACATACTGAGGAAGAGCATATGTGGATCCTGAGATTCACTGTCTGTTACAGTGAATACAACATGAACACACAGGAAGTTACAGCTCACCTGTGAAATAAATAATGTCACACCTCAAGTGAAGAGAGAGAAGGAGAATCCGTCCATGACCGGCTCAGGTCTTGGCCGGGCTAAATCCAGTCTGTTGGCTACCTGAACCCTAAAGAGATGGAGACAGGGACTCACAGCAAACACGCAGTGATCATCCTACAGCATGAAACAATATTCAGAAGGGCCGACACACACATCCACACACATAGTCTCACACACAGAACGCTTGGTATGTTGTGAGCATAAATTAAACATCTCTCTGGAGGATCTGCTCTTTTTGCTTTCTCTCTTACTCCCTTTTTCTTACCCTCTTATTATTATTTTTTTTTTAACAACAATGAAGATTAATCTAATACAAGAAAGGAAAGCTGTGTTTTTTTTTTTTAGCATCAAAACACTCGATCAGTCAGCAGGAAAGGTTTTAAATGCTCTGCATCAAAGACAGACGAGCAGGTGAAACAACAGTGAATGTTTGATGAATGCAATTTTCAGCCTGTCATGGATACCTCTGTGCCTAAACCTGCATTATCTTTCCTTCTGCGTCTGCATGTGTAAATGCAAGCAAAACCTATTTTTTGTCTTTCACGTGAAAAAAAAAGTGACTCTGTCTTCAGAACTCCAGTGTTGCAGACGTCTTATTTTGGAGCCGTTACCGTATGCTGTGGCAAAAAAAAAGAAAAGAAAAGAAAGAACCAATACATATCTGTAAAAGGTTCACGGTGAAATGCTCTAAGTCACTCTTGATGAATAAATTATTTCATCATCACCGTGGGGAACTTAATTCCTACTGACATTCAACGAACATGTTTTCAGAAGATGTGGAGGTATGGGTCAGCAAATTAAGCTGTAGCAGTACACATTCTTTGTGTGTGTGTGTGTGTGTGTGTGTGTGTGTGCGTGTGTGTGTGTTCACATGCATGTGTCGTGTGTGTGAGTGCGACTGTCTCAGCTAAAAAAAAAAAAAACCCTACATACAACAGCCTGGGGACACTCCAACCATAATTGTGCAGGTGGCATTTTAGAAATACTCACACAACAGGGGTCAATTTCTCTTCAGGTCACTGAGAATGACATCATCAAACTACTATTAACTCTGCAAACAATCCTAGCCCCGCTACGCCTGTATTGACAATAGATTCCTTCAAAACAAACAGCAGGCTCTGGGCTTTGCCCTCAATCTAAAACCATAACCTCAGAGTGAATAACAGAGAAATGTCCATCTGGGCAGGATGGGCCAACACTGAGGAGAGGAGGACTAAAAATGACATGGCAAACAAATCTGAGCAACCACTTCCCCCTCACCTCCAGCCCTCCTTGTTCTCGCTTGTAGGCATTCGCTCTTGTTCTCTACCTGTCTGCCATTATCTCTCTCTCTCTCTCTCTGACACAGACACGCACAATCATCTACAGAGGAACGTATCTACCTCCAATGGAGGGACAAACCATGTTTCTTTTCCACCTATTCAGACACACTGTATCTCATCTGATTAACCTGTTAACCGGATGTTCCAGCGAGAGAGTTTTACACCATCCCTAGCGAATGTGACCTATCCAGAATGTCCTTGTTTTAAGATGTGTGCCCCACAATGGTCGGTGAGGCCACGAGGGCAAAGTGTGTATTGACATACAAATGTGAGGAAAAGTGTCCAGATGCAGTCCACTGTTTTTCTGTAATAATAGCTGGCAGCTCTGTCGCTAAATAATTAATGTGGTCTTTCCAATACAAAGTGTATGGCATGCAGACCGCACTCCACTGCTCTGCATTTCATTCTCTATCTCCGCCGACAGACACAATGCGCATGACTGTGCTCATCTGTTTGTAGTAGTAGCTAGAACACCTAGAGTTCCAAAGTATAATAATACTGATAATACTATTACAGTGATAGGCAGTGTGAAAGCAGTGCTTATAGCACTTATACCAACATTATCTCCAAAATGCTAAATGCTTTTTGGCAAGTTAAATGAGCAGAACTGAGGAATGTAGATGCATTTCATTTCACGTTATTTAATCAGGTAAGAGTTGTGTTTTAATTTAAAATATATAACTATAAATTCCAACATAAACAGGTGAAGACAACTGTTTAATGCTACAAGGGTGTAGACAAACTGCTTCCTTCCTAATGTGTGTGTGTGTGTTTTATTTATTTATTTTATTTTTTGCTAGTTTTGTCAAGTTAGTAATAAGACAAAAAGCTCAGCATATTTGTTTCAGATAAATAGCCATTTTCTTTGGATCAACAGTATTCATGTTATTCAATATATATATTATTGACAGGCCAACTCATGCCCTCTTAGTACAGAAGAATATGTTCTGTGACATAACCTTTGTTGAGGCCAAAGTGTTAATGAAAAAGGTAAAAATTGATCTTAATGAGTGAACCAAATCTTAACGATTCATTGCCTCGGCTTGCCCCCTCATTGAGCACTTGTTGTTTTTCTCTGCTGTTTTTACAAGAAACAATCTTATTCCGCATTACGGTGCAATAAAAGCACAGAAGCATATCGGAGGTTATGGCAGGAGCATGATCAATACCCTCCCGACACTCGTCTCTTTGCCCCTTCCACCACTTTCTTCCTTTCTCCCCTCACCAGCTTTCCTCCCAATCAATTAACTTCCCCCAAGTAAACAGATCTGTCCCCACGCTCGCTGCTCCCTGCTGTAACCAGATATTCCTCCTCCTCCTCCTCCTCCTCGTCCTCCTCGTCCCAGCCAAGTCAGAGAGAGAAACCAGACACCTGACAGAACATTACAGCTAGTTCTCTTCCATTGTGTGTCGGGGTGAGAAGGCTAAATAAAGACTAGTGACATCATCTACATAATCTTCATCATCATCCTCATCGGTGACATCATGACCTCTGAAGGGGTCATGGATCAAACACACACCAACCTGTGTAAAGATTACCCTGCTGCCTCCTTCTAAATGCTTAAATGACTCTGTTGTTTCTTTACTTGTCTAAATGAAGAGGTCAGTTAAGTTTTTAGTTTGACGACCAGGATTTTTTTCAGAGTATCCACCGGATTTCGAAACATTTTCACAAATTTTCTTGACACACAGATGAGCATTCACCTGAACTTATGCTAAGCTACACATAGAAATCACTAAAACTGCAACTACAAACTGATAATCTGCAGCCACATCTTAAATTTTTGATCACTGCCACTAATCAAGAAAGCTGATTAACAATCTTACTGAATCAGATGAACATTGCTTTGATTGTGATTCGATTCTATTTTGCATATTTTGTTGATAATATGATACAATAAAAGGCTTATATAGAATGGTAAGTAAATGTAATGTCAAGTACTGTACTTCAATATAATCTTTAAGGTAACTCCACTAGCTTACTTCACTACATTTATAAACATCTGAATGATATATAAAGTAGTTAAAGTACATTCCCTCCATGTTAATACATCAGTAATAATAATCCAGTGACATGATATATAATAAACTGGCAGAGTGAGTAATTTCATTTTGACTCTTTGTGTTACATTTTGCTTCTAGCTCTTCTGCACTTTTGGATACACGACCTTTACACTGTGCTGTTGGATCTGAATACTTCTTTCAACGCTGCTCCACTGCTCACACTGTAGCAGCTGATTTTGAAAGGACAGGCGTATTCATCATCACAGCACAGATTCACAGAGTGAGCTTGTACTCTTTTATTTAGACCTCCATCTGGAAAAACAGTCTGCCGATCCACGCTCTCCAGACAATGTGTCATATTTGTTTATCAGTGAAACATGTTCTTACTCACCTGAAGTGTTGAGACCTGAACAGATGCCAGACATATTTGCATTAAATTTGAAAATGCTGTATATTGATTTTTTTTTTCTAAAATATGTATGTAAAAAGTTGAGACTGAGGAGGCTGTGCTGAAATTTCACAAAACAGACTGCACTGTGTTTTGCAAATGAAAATTTTCCAAATGAGCCCACGCCCCCATTACCTTGCTTGTTCAATACACTAGGTGACTACAACAGGAATCCCCAGGAGTCCTTGAACATAAAATTCTTGCAACACCCCAGCCAGTGAGAGTGGAGATGCATCCAGGACCAATCCATATCTCCTGTGACCCTCAGCAACATGTCGTTATGCTCGCTAATCAGATTTAGAGACAACGAGTGAAAGGATGGCCTCTCTGGGCCGTTTGCTTTCACAAATGGATCTGCTTAATATGGGAGATTAATAGACTACTATCTAATCTTCCCAGTGATTGAAGCTATGATCTGGTTACAGAGAAACATGATGGATGTTGAGGCTGTGCTGCACAGGAGTCATGTTAACCCTTTCAAGACAGGATGCAAGGTTGCTTTGCAATTTATGAACTGTGAAAAGACGACACAGAGCTGCAATCACAATGCTCAAGATGTCTGCAGGGCTGGTGGATTATTAGCAGCAGTATGCAAAATGGCTTCTTGCAGCTTCATCTGAACTAATTCTAGAGGCTGTAAGACAATAATTATGCTCATCTTGTGCGTGCTGTTTGTCCCACTGTGATATTCAATAGACATCTCTTTTATAAATTCTTGTTCTTCGCAGGAGATCAATATAACATCCAGCCTCGTTTGTATTCTCATTCTTTCTGTCTATATGATGCTTTTAAAAATTCTACTGCACTGTACTTTACCTACATTTGATCTGCAACATTTACTATTTATTATCAAAATGCACATTGCTTCAGAAAAAGAAAACAAAAACGAACATATTTTGCACCAACACTTTTCTCTCCTCTCCTTCAAATGTCTCAGGTCTTTTTTGATGTTGAACAGTTTTTTTTTTTTACATACCCCATTAATATAATAATCGGAAGAATATGAAATGGATTTTCCCCATCCATATTGTGTTCATGATTATATCTTTATTTACACCTTTATAAAACATATGTGCTGACGACATCATTACTGGGCGAGCTTTTTAATACAGTATCTCTTTAGCCTCTGTGTGTCACTCAATAAACAGACTCAAGGTCAATACTTAACAGTATCTGAACAAACCGTGACTGAGACGTCCTTGAGAGGAGGATAACATCCAGGAGGACCTGGACTTATCAATACATGGACAGAGAATGTGTATATGTATATGAGTTGTTGAAACAAGAACAATGCCAGCTATTGTCTGGAAATCCCATGGTACATCCATGTCTTTCAAACTTATACAGGGTTTTCCTTTTTTCTTTTTTTTTTGGTTAAACTACTATTTCCAAGGTCAATATTGCACCTTCAAGCTCAATTCTATGTTTCACTTTTAGGAAAAAAAGAGCTGCCAGTTGCTCTCAGTCAGAGATGTTCTCATTTCTGCAGTGTGTTCGACAGTTTAAAAAAAAAAAAAAACTGATTTGGGAGGGTGTAGCAGCATCATTGTAAGACCGTGTCTAAATCACCCGATAGGCCCTTGTTAGTGGCTACAGATACATAATGACTGATGCCTCACAGGCAAACTAATTATCAGGTACTTAACAGTCAGAACCTACAATACATCAGCCATAGGCCAATGGGGGATGTGAAGCACATGACCACCTCCTTCATCTCTTCTTCTCTTTCTCTTTTTACCTGTATACCTATCATATATATATCTCTTGTTCTTCCCCACTTGATTTCTATCACTTTCTATGTATCTCCTCTTCTTTTCACGCTCCCTCTATCATTTCTGCTCTTCTTTCCCCCTTGTCTCTGTTCTCTCAGGGAACCAGCTGGGAAACTGGCCTTGGGATACAAGCTAGCAAACTAGAAGCATACAACCATATGCTAGATATTTTCGAGGAAGGTGTGTGTGTGTGTGTGTGTGTGTGTGTGTGTGTGTGTGTGTGTGTGTAAGCAGAGGGAGGGGTCTGACTTCTTGTTGTAATGTACTACAGTGTAATAGCTAAGTAGGACATTTATCTGGCAGTGGTTTGTCTTCCCCTGTTGTGCTTGTGTGTGAGTTCCTGAATTCCTTCTCTATACCACAGCTAAATGCCTTCAACATAGAGAATTTCAGTTGCTTTTTAAGGCACACACACACCCATTGCAAACTGCACAGGCAGACTGCTGAGAGGGAGCTGCAAGAGACACTGACACAGCTTGCTCATTAAACAGTTTCTTCTTGGATTTAGGCCAAATATCTGCAGGTCATAAACTCACTGATGTAACAGGCAATGTAACTCGCTGATCTAGGGAAGTGTTAAAAAGCCACACTTCTCTTTTTAGGACTGCCTTTTATCTGAAATTACTGTACTCATGTCGCATTTTGTCTATAAATACGAGGAAACACAGCATACTGTAAATGCGTAAGCTGGCATGTTGAAGGGATCATTTGACAGCCCGAACTAAAAGACCCTCTTTTCTCCACAGTTAGAACAGCGCCTCTGTTGACGTATGGAGGGTGTAGACAGCCATTCCATGTCACCAGCCCCTTATCTTTTACCTGCCAGCAGCTGTACCAGCAGGTTTAGCTATTCCCAGATTCCACCTGCTCCATGCAGGTGCCCCAACCAGCTAGTAGGAGTTGTAAATGCAGCTAAAATGATATGATCCCTCACAGGACTCCCATCACTAAAAAGTGCCAAATGTGTTTGTTTGATTTATACTGTGGTGCGCCCCTCATTTTCCCCATCAGCATTTTAAAGGAATATTTGGACATTCTGGGAAACATAATCGCTTTCTTGAGTTAGATAACACAAATTATATTATTTGCATGTCTGTCCATTAAAGGTGCTATACTGTGTATAGGTTTTCTCCGGTGGTTTCTTGCTGGGAGCGGGTGGTAGTGATGGTCGCTTGCCAAGAGCCTCAGCCATTGTTGCATTTACAAGACAAGAGGCTATAATATGACCTCTGAGCAGGGCTACTTCTTCATCCTCACGCTGAACTGAGAGCAGACTGGATGCTACAGTGACTCACTATTGCAAAGTAGTATCATGAGATGGGATGGGCCATGGCTAGCTGGTTATCATACTAACTTCTAGGCTACAGAAGAAAGGCAGTTATAGAAATAGCAGCAAAACAAGAGTGTTGCTTTCCACCACTGGACACAGCTCTTGGTAAGTAAAGGAGTTTGATACTGAACTTGAAACATTTCTTCTGGACAGGTAAGTAAACAGTTGTTAATGCTAACGTTGGCTATGTGGCGATAGCACTTTTAAAATTTGGTTGGCATATAACCACCCTGTTGTTTTTACACCTTGGTTTTTGTATAAACTAAACAAACACAATGTAATATGTTAATTGGTGAGTTTCAGAGGTGCTAGGAGGTGGATTTAGTTTCCATTGGACAGAGCCAGGCTAGCTGTTTCCCCCTGTTTCCAGTTTTTATGCTAAGCTAAGTGTCGCCTGGCTCTGGCTTCATATTTAGCATAAAGACATGAGAGTCGTATCGATCTTCTCATCTAACTCTTGGAAAGAAAGTAGATAAGTTCATCTCCCAAAATGTTGTTCTATTACTTTAAGCTTTTTGTAAGATTTCAGTGTTTAAATAATGAATCAATATGACCAGTTTGAACCAACCTTTACTCAAACAATCTTTTAAACATTTACAATACGGCGATTTAACAGTTCCTTATTTAGATCATTATTTCACATTTCTGTCTGTATCATTTAAATTTAATGCTGATAACCCTTGAGAAAACTGCAATAATTTTTTGAAGCATTTTAGGACACCACCCAGAAGCCCCCCACCCAATCCACTCCACCGCTGTACACGCACACGTTTCTACCCCCTCAGGGTAAGAGTAAAGGGGCAGGCTCCATCTCTCATTAACCTACTGGTTGGATAAATCAAAGTGCAGGGCAGAGAGGAGAACCTCAGCCTCAGCCATTCAGATAAGAGGAGCACCATACACAAGCTCATAGCCTACAGCCGAGTGATATATGGATCTGCAGAGTCTAATAGCAAAGTATTGACAGGGAAATGGTGTGCTTATCCTGCTCCTGCATGCTGAGGAGAGGTCCCCAAAGCAGATGGGATACACTTTAGGGAGAGGGAGGGAGGAGCAGGAGGGTGGAAGGATGAAGTAGAACTGTACTGGGACAAATTAGAGTCTTTATTGCTTTATTTCAGCTAATTTCTCTCTGAGTTCGAGTCTACAAACCCAACAATGGGTTTCACTTACTGGCCTATTAGTGCTTACTTTTGTTCTGACAGTGAATGTCTTTTTAATTTAATTCAGATGGAGAGAGTGAATTCAGCAAGTTGTAGAGTGTAAAATCATCAAAATATTCTGTTCAAAAAAGCATACTGGATAATATAGAGTGGTTTTATAGGGAAATATTATTTTGCAAACAACTTCAAAATTTAAATTTTGAATGAATATGTTCATGAATATACATGAATATCACAAGTCTGAAATCCAGGAGCCTATACTTGTGGGGTCAAGCATTTTGATTCCCACAAAGCTAGTGGACCCCACAAGTATAATGACTCCTGGTTTTAAGATGGTTGATGGTTTGTCGTTGTTCAGGGTTAGGGTTAGAATCAGGTTTAGGCTAGGGTTAGGTACAGGGTTGGGGTTAGGCATTCAGTTTTGATGGTTAAGGTTGGGGCAAGGGGTTAGGGAATGCATTATGTCAATGACAGGTCTCCATGAACATAGTAAAATAAGGATGGCTATGTGTGTGTGGGCGCGCACGTGTGTGTAAATGCCCGAGCATCAAATCACTTAGGACACTTTGGAGGCCAGAAGCTAATTTTCCATTCATTTTCCACGTCAATCCTTGGAGGTTCATTCTTCATGCCTGCACTCAGAACTACAAGAATTACAAAACACACAAGGCTACAGCCAGCAATACTATTCTCTGACAGGAAGCAATAGATCAAGATGTAGGCCGTCCTTCCCATTGGTGGAGTCTTTAATGCTGGAGTCAGTAGGTTATCGCTGTGGGGCCTGCACCTTGCTCTAAATGCCAGCTTTATCAAGCACAACCAATTCTGCTTCTAATGCAGCTGTGGATGCAGGAGATGGGCCCTAATGGCAACACTTCATCAACCTCAGAGAAGATGTACAGAGAAACTGCAGCCGCTGATGTCAGATAAAGATGCAGATACTGTTGAGTTACTGGACCACCAGCCACAGTTTGGTTACAGCCTGCAGTGCACTGTGGCTTGTAGTTAGCTGACATTCATGGACTCTGAATCAACAATGCTGAGCCTGTTTGCCATATACTGGCAAGATGTAGTGTTTGAGCCGAGAGTACTGCCTGTAAATGAAACAAGAACACGCTGTGTCCTGGATGATGTGAAGAATCCAACAGCAGTGCTACAGAAGAGGCAGGTGAGTGGTCGTGGGTTGGTGTGCCATCTGGAGACATCACAATACCTCTAGAAATGAATGAGGCAACTGAGTGAGATGCCCCTTCCACAAAAGCAGAAATACCCTACACTCAGCGTCCAAAAGGAACGCCAGCCTCTTCATTAAAAACCCCTTCAGTATGCTTTTCATCATTTGTTCACGTTGTAAGAAAAACCACTTACAGTCGCTTTGAATCAGCATTTTTCTGGTGGTTCTATTCATGAGAGGATCCAAAACAATGCTTACAAAAATCTATGTTACTGTCAACTCTGGAATAAAAATGAGCATGCATCTGCATCGATGAGCACCGAGGGCAAAGACAATGCACCATCCTACCAGCGCCAAATGCCTCTAAAGAAGACCACATATGACCAACTTTACATCTGGACGCCAAGCACTGCACTGGGGCCTGTCTATGACCATGATTACCCACTTGACATCTTTATAGCTCCATGGCAGACATCCTCCTCGGCAGTGCTAGAGAGAAAAATGCAGAATGCCAAAGTGGCCCCACAGTGCTGGTGTGGGACATCAGAGTTTTGTGTTGAAATAATTAGCCTGCTTAGCTGCCATCTGGGCTCTGGTTGCTGGCGTGTGGCATGAGCCAGGTGCTTCATGGGTAATATCGCAGAGAGACATACAGCAGATGCTCATGGGTAGAGCTGCCCACCTTGGCAGAGATCTGGAAACCCCTATACAAGTCTGAAGTAAAACCTCAAGAGGGAATACACACAGGACTGGTCTGAGGACAGTTACTCAAAGCATGCTCATTTAAAGGGTTTTAAGCAATTACAATTAGTCAAGTGCAGTGATGTCTGCATGAGGCAAAAAGTAAACTTTGGGATTCTTTGAAGAGTAACTTTACAATCGAACCCAGCAAAAATCTATAAAATTGCTTTCTGCTCATAATTGAATCTGTGATAAACCCTCTTCATGAAACACAAACCAAACAAACCAAATAATCAACACTCTTATCTATGAAAAGCAGGTGCCATTTAATTACTGCCCTGCCCCTGCACAGCTCAAAATCTGAGGAGCTTTAAACATTGTTTTGAGCAGTTCAGTAGGCCAGTAACTTGATAAGGCCCCTGGATTTACTCGATGAGGTAGAAAGTTCCTGAGCAAGCAGCAGGCATGTGGTTGTTGTTCCCAGAGGGCTGGGAAACCGTATCTGCCCTGGAGGTGCATCCTCTTTGGTAAGCACTTCTTATCCAGGCCATCACTGCAGGCCGATAGCGGCAGGGTAATATCCAGTAACTGCAGCTTTATGTGCGATCCAATACTTGGATCAATCCCTAGGACAGGAGGATTGCCATTAACCCCTGAGATCTCTCTCTCTCTCTCTCTCTCTCTCTCTCTTTCTCTCTTGTTTTCTCCGTCTTCTGGCGAATCTCTCCTCTTGATACTGCAGCAGAAATCATGAAATCATTTCCAGAAAGGAGAGATTTCTCTATATAATGCTCTGTGTTAGGTAGGCAGAGCACCACACTGCTTTGAATTTCAAACACAACATTGCCAAATATCATTGTTACAAAGGTGGGTTAGGGTCAGTAAATGTGCTGTCTTATATTTCACCAAAAATTCTTAATCATTTAAACATTTAGTGTCTTAAAAATAATATGAATATGTTATATACTGTATATATATATATATATATATGTATACCGTATATGTTAGTGTGAGTACAGTCCATGTGCAGGAGTGTGTTCGTTCTGTTTGTATTCGGAGGTGAAACAATGCATAGGTTTGTATTTCTGTATCTACAGTATGATTAAGCGTGTGTGTGTATGCGTGTGCATACAGGCTCATGTTTGAGTGTGTGTACGTGTAGCTAGAAAGACGGTTATAAACAGAGATGGTGTGAGCGGGAAAGAGACAGTGGGTTTGAGATTTTGTTTGAAACTCCCAATACTTTGGGGAGCGTTGCCCCATATATTGTCCCAAGTGACTGAGCAGAAGAAAGATAGACTGAACCAAAGATATGTAGCTCTTGCAGAGCATTTCTATTGCTCTCACAGAATATAAATGGATAAATAGTCACTGAAATTAGTTTAACGTGCACTGTTATTCACATATAAAAGATGATGTTACATGCTACAAAATGGGCATCAAACTAAATCACAAACATCCTATGACATAAATACGGATCAGCAGGTGCATGATATATATTTTTTTTAACATTGTTTAAAGTTATGTATCATACACAGTATCAATGTCAAGTTACAGTTTTAAATTCTGGACAAATGGCTGACATATAGTTTTGTTCTCATCACAAATTTATTCAGACTAATCTAAAGGAAGCTGAGACTCACGCCTGTGTGATACAGGTGGGATCATTCAATTCATATCTGCCACGAAATCCACAACGGAAATGTCAGTTCTTGAATGACTTCACTACAGAATCAGTTATTAATCAACTGTGGGATAACAAACAGGACTACATCAGAAAAGGATACTAATTTCTTACATATATTTTGTTTTACTTTGTATGTGTATTATTATATTTTTTTTCACCTGAATATTGTATGGAGTGGTTTGACACCAATTTTTTTTTCTCACCAAACAGCAATTAACAGTTTATATCCTATTAATGATGTTTCAACCTAAAGTGAGTATTATCATTACTGTCATTAAGACTGTTCTGTTAATTAAGATTTTAAAAAAAGTATATATTTGTAAATATGTAGTTAAAATAAAGTGGAGCTTATTTTTTTTAGCAGTCAATAAATAAAAAAATAGAAAAGATTACAGTAAGACAAATACATGTGACAAGTGTTTCCTAAAAGACCAGCAGTTTAAGTGTAATTAGAAGTCTGAAAAGTTTCCCTTACCTTGAGTGTTTCTTTTTTAGCAGGGTCAAGACCCCCGAGCCTCAACGCAGGTGTAGCACAGGAAGCTTGAGCACATCCTCTCTTTTCCACGCAAACGTCAGAGGCCACGAGGCTGCTAGCTGGGCTCGGCCGCATCACAATGACAGGCATGGGTGCAAGAGAGCCATCCGGGTGGGCTGGCTGGCCGGCTGGCTGGCTGGCTGGCTGGCTGGCAGCCGGTCTGTCGGAGGGTTGGTCAATGAGCCCGGCAGCAGAGACAAGGGGACAGGCACACAGGGAGAAGGGCTGAGCCGGAGTGGGCTCTGCTGGAAGGCTTTTTCGCCTCTCCTTCCCTGAATGAAAGCAATCCCTAAGAGTGAATGGGTAATGAGAGACCGGCTCCTGAGATTTTAGCTTTCTTAATCATGTTCATAATTAATTCAAGAACATTGATAATTTCATTACATTCTTTTTGTCTTATCAATAAATGATGTGCCTGCACTTTTGGTCTTGTGTATACGGGAGAGAGGGAGTAAGAGAGGGAGAGAGAGGGACAAGAGAAGTAATACTGCACTAAAAGCACAGGAGATGGAAAATGATACAAACAGGGAAGTGGTAATTATAATCTTTGACCAAGCCACTGGCAGCACAATATGAAGTCAAGTGGCTACAAATAATTAATAAGGCCTCCTAGTGTGTGTGTGTGTGCGTGTGTGTGTGTGGGGGGGGGGGGGTAAGGGTGAGGAGCTAGGGGGGAGTGAGTGCTGACAAATGTCTTTGTTGAACATTATTTCACCAGACTCTTTTTGTTGTTGTTTTTACGAAAAAAAAAAAAATTAATAAATCAGCTCTTAAACATCATTGTGTTTTCAGCAACATGATGTTAAACACACTGCTCCTGTTGGATAGTTAGTAATATACTCACCTTTAAACCTCACCTTTAAACAGAGGGTGTGGAGGATCCCTGTCTTACAATGCCCTTCAGATCCAATAAAGGTTCAGGTTTCAGGGACACTGGTGCACTGAAGCAGTTTTTCAAAGACCACTCTCCTCCCTGCTTTCTCTCCTCCTCACATGCCCTCTGTGAGGTCAAGAAAAGAAAAGAAAAAAAATCACTTTCTGTCTTGTCGCATATATAGTTACCAGTTATTTGGCAGCAGGAATAATGAGATAATATGCATTTTTAATAGTTCATCTTCAGAATATTCGATAACCCTTCACCTCTGTGCATGCTGTTATAGATTCTACGCTTTATCAATCGAACTTTCTGTTCAAAACTCAGCTGAAAATAGAATGAGAAGGAGGGCACTGGAAGGAAAAAAAGGATGTAATGGATATCTGTTTTCTAAAAATACTGAGAGGATGATGGAGTCTGAGGAAGGCTCTGAATCACTGGCTGCTCCTTCCTTCCAAAACAAGACAAGTAGATGGATGGCTTTGAGCAGCCTAATCCGACAGTGAGTGATTGACCGCTGTGTCAAAGGCCTAATCTGCTACCAGAATAGTGGAGTAGGCTGTTTATTCTGATCAGACTTTCCTGATGTATAATCATTAATCTATTGCAAAGCAGGTATTTAAAGCAGCGCTGGGACATGTGTTGTGGGATTTCTCTCACAGCTTTTCATCAGTTATCATAAAGATGTCTCACATATATCTCCTGGATTTCATTTGTGTCTCAAAATAATTGTCTTGACAATTTTTGCATGAAATCAGGGTAATTTGACCATAAAAGCAGAGCAGTTGCACTATTGCAAGGCTATTTGATTTCTGTCACTTTCTAATGGATTTCCAGCTCGTGACACACTACAATATACTGTAGATTGGTAAAGCTATATGAGGCATTAGAGATTCAAGCACTTTATGTCCTATTTATTCCTTATGTGCCACAGGCCTCCTGTCTTGAGATATGACCAGCTCAACACAAGAAACCTTTAATAAAATAAAAAAGTAAAGAGGGGAAAATAGAGATTTACAGCTGGCCATTTTGACAGTAGACTTGATATAAGGTGTTCATAACAAGTTTTGCATTTTATTCCTGGTCCCCTCACACACATTTTAATCATATTTTATGTGATCTATGTATGCAGCACTCATCCTCTCTCTGTCACCCAACCTCTCCAATGTGTCCCTCTTAAACAGATTGCTACAATACTTGTAATGATGGTCCTTCCCAGCTGTGCTGCAGGAGAGGGGAAGGGAGCAGCAGGCTATAGTATTACCATAATACCCGCTCCCTCCCTCCACCGTCCCAAGGGCCCATGTGGGGCTGCATGGGGATGTGGGGTAACTCTGCTGCGGAGGGGACTCAACTAGCTGCCGGTCCTGCAGGCTGTGTGTGTGTGTGTGTGTGTGTGTGTGTGTGCGTGACTGTGTGTGTGACTGTGACAGGGCTGAACCTGCCTGTGGGCGATGTAATAAAAGCGCCACACACTGCTGGTAGTGATGGTGGCACTGCTGCTGTAGCTGCAGAGGAGGGGATAAATATAAACCAGGCCTGCATCAAGGAGACGGCCCTCCAGTCAGAGCCTGACTTACATCCTAATAATTAGGCCCCTTTCCAATAAAACAGGGATTTGTAGCCATGCATCTATTTTACTTGTGTTTGCTACTGCAGTGGGAGGGATGCATTGGTCTGCTGCAGTCTCTGGGTGAAGCTGGGGCTTAGAGAGGATTTAATTTCAAGCAGCGTTGGAAAGTGGTCAGCAACATTTGTTCAATTTCACGCTCAAACTTCTGAAGAAATATTTTTTATTGATCAGCATCTTATGGAATTTACATTTATATATTCAATTACGTTTATTTTTTCCGAATGTTACCTAATTTCTCCATTAAAACTGTTATGATAAAAAATACATTTACTTGAGGGTACTTTCTAGTTCATGCACAATCATTCTGCCATTCTCTTGAACTCACACACACATGCTACACCGTCTCTGATAGCGGCTAATCAATAGATGAGGCCTGCAGGTCGCTGTTACATGTTATCTTAAACCTCCTAATGTGCACTGGCTAATCTTTTTACTTGTACATACCTCAACATCACCTCTTTCTCTGTGCTTTGTTCTGTTTTTGCCACACTTTCAGATACTGTTGGATATTCATTATTTGTAGCATTATCACAGGAATGATGGGATTTAATTAATTTGTACTGTATTTCAATAACAATATAACATTTGGAACTTGTGAAGCATTATCCTGAAAGGTTATTTTACTTTTTAAAAAATGTTTTTACATATTCTGAAAGTTTCACTTGCCTTATCTTTTCCTTATAGAAGAGCAATAATTCAAAGAGATTTCCCACATCATTTCATTCCTATGTATGCAACTAACGATTATTTTCATTATCGATTGATCTGCTGATTATTTTTTTTATTGATTGATTAGTTATTTGGTCTGTAAAACATCTGTAAAAGTTAATAATTTACAAGATGAGGTCTGCAAATATTTTTTTTGTCTTTGACCAACAGTCCAAAACCCACAACATCAGACTGGAAGAAGGGGTAACTCCTCACACTGGAGAAGCTTGAACCATCACGTTTGTCATTTTTAGCTTAAAAATTGTGTGACTGAAGTGATTAATCGATTATCAAAATATTTTTCAACTGACTAACTGGATCATCGACTAAATTGCTGCGTGTTTGAGAATCTCCAAAAGGCACACTGGGAAAGACAGAGGAAAGTAGAGATATGGAGATGGAGACAGAGCTGGGAGAGCGGAGCTGGGTGGGGTGGCAGCCCAGGCAGGGGGTATCAGGCTAATTAAAGCAAGCATTTGTCAGAGATTAAGCCTTAAACAGAAAAGGTCATCTGAGCACCAGAGCGCACTGTTTCGCTGCTGTGCTCTTAGGGCAGTCTAAACCTTTCCAAGCTAAATGGTAAAGATGCTATTTGCCCGAGGTGGGGGAGGGGATCCAGATCCTGACCAGTGACAAGACTGACACTCGGGTCATTGGTTCTTCACTGTCCATTACACATGCTGGTCAAATCTGGCTATCGGTGTCATTTAGGGATGAAAAATAAGTGCTGGGACAAGATCAATAGTTGCAGCCGTCTGTACCAGCTGTGATTAATCGACTGTCACCAATTAATGACTGGCCTGTTGCAAAGCAATGCAATCTTTGAGGGACAATGGGACTTGTCGAAAACGAATATTTCTTTCATTTCAGTCTGTTATTGGTTATTGTAGGACAAGTTTCCCAGTAACAAATTCTTGAACCACTTTAGCAACAATTTGAAAATTTACTGTGGCACACTGTAAAGTATCTATGCCAGGTGTTCATTGAAGTCATTTTTGACATTGAGATAAATTTGGGCTTGAATGAAAGCTTGCACTGTAAAAACATCCACATATTTTTTTCCAATCAGAAACGGTTACTAAAAATATTTTAAAAATTTCCTTGTTTCTATATCTAGTCTGTATACATTTGAATACATGTTCAATACACAGTGGTAATAAAAATAATGTCATGTTAATTGATACTACATTTAACTCTCTGACTCATTTAACTTAAACATATTAATCATGTACATTTACTCCAGATGTTTTCATAAAAGCAATGGCGCTTTGAAAAATGAGTGAGAACAAGTGGTGGCCTGTGATCCATTTAATATTGCGTTGAAAACAACCAAACAAGCACTGGTTGTGTTTTTAAACTGGGATCAGTGTACAAGCTTATTTTGCAGTCAGTCAATTCTAATCATATTACAGCCTGAGAAGATGTCCTGGTTTGATACACGATGAAGAAAAGGACATGTTGGTTTAGATATGAGTAATGGCTCTGGAGGGCTAAACTGTGGTGGAGATGTACTTTGAAATACATGTAGTGGAGATTATGCTGATATTAGATCACTCAGTATCATTATTTATAAATTACATTGTTAATCTGAGAGGAGGGCTTACAAAATGTTGCACAGCATCCTTCATTATGGGCAGGTTTTAATTGAATGAATATGCTGTTGTGTCATTTAAGAAAGGAGATGTCATTTTATGTTGCTATGTTTTGATTTGATGCATTAGTTTTTCCTATTTGCTATAGAAAATAAAAAATATGGTCCTTAGGTTTTGCTGTGATTTTGAGAAAACAAACAAACAAAAAGTTGTTATTGCGAGCACACTGATCTATACCGACCTAGTGTTTTTAGTGTGACCTACTCAGTAAGTCCCTGTCTACTTTAAGTTTTAGCAGAACTTCACTGTGTAAATAGATTGGAGTTTACTCGAAGAACAACTATATTTGTTTACAAGCTAATTTTAACCCAAATAGAAAGCATCTGTATGCTGCTATATATCTACAAGTATAATATTTATTTATTAATTTTTACCCCATTTCTTTTAGGACTATCTTTTCGGGTTTCACTTTCAACATGTATTTTCCATTTTAATCTGTGGCATGCAAATCACAACCTAATTTAAGCATACCTGTGGATGACTGATATCTTTATAGATTTTTATGGGGAATAGGTCTACCGGTTTCCTGCCCATCAAACACAATGAGCTGAGTTTTGTTGTTGTTGATTATTTGTGTGTTGAAAAATTTCATATAATAGGAATGTACAGCTTTCAGTGTAATGTTCCCAAATTTAATGTTCACTGAGATGAAATCTGTGAATTGTGAGGGAAAATTTGAATTGTTCATCTTTGATGTGCTTGGGGTTAGTCAAGGTTACATCAAGGATCTGCGTGTCATATGGTCTGGACTTGGCCCACAAAACAGCTTACTCACTGTTGCAAATAAAATTTTTGTTGCATATGAAAGTATTGAAACATGAACATGAAGCATTAGTTGAAGACTTTTAAATTTCATGCAGGAATGTTTAGACAGCACATCAATCAAGTCCGCCTTTCAGGAAGTTACTAATTGATTGGGTTAAAAAGAACCAGCAGCAGGTTAGTATTCACTGAAAGTGACAAATTGCAAACTATAACCCACAATAGATCAAGTTCCAAGTCCCCACCTTTTATCTATTATGTATCTATATGTTTTATACAGACTGTAGACATCAGGCTGATTTCATGCAACAGCTCTCTATTGTTATGGGAAAAAAGTGATAGGCAGACTAATTTTTTTTTTTTTTTAAATCACATTTACAATCATGTAAATCATACTTATAAAGTTAGTCAATAGTTTTCTTCATTTCTGCTAACTGCCTAACTTAGCTCTCTCTGTATTTGCTGCTCCACTAATCAATATTTTTAAGATAACAATAGGCCCTAAATCAAATAGTAGTTAATGGGGGATGTTCATCGTGATGAACAACACAACTTCTAGCTCACTGTTGCAACATGGTACTACTCTAATCAACACAGTTTCCAGCTGCAGCTTTAATAAACCTGTTTTATGGTTAACAGGTAGATGATGCAGATGTTTTTTCTCAGGAGCTGGTGGAGACCAAAACAGAGTAAAAGGGAAAATGTGGACTGAAAATGTATAACTGCAAGAGATGAAAATCTCCTTAGAAGGCAGCACATTTTAATTCCACTATCAATCACACAGTTACTAGTAGTATTAGTATTTTTTCATGGTGAACAGTAAAGATAACTACCATGGCTGAGCAAACTCTAACCCCTAACTGCTGTTTTGAACGTTCCCCCAAGACTAGTTCATGTTGCCAGATTTGAATGACAAAAAATTAGCTAAATCTTAGCCCATAACCTGCCCCATCTTTTAGCCTATAGTTCCTTACATTCTGGAAAGTTAATAAGACAAATCAAATGTCATTCCTGTTTGGAGTGCACTCACGGGTGTATCGGTATGTCTCTGCCACTGCTGCTGCTGCAACTGTTACAACACCTGCATGCACATGTCCCTATTCAAAAAGTAGGCTACAGCTGTAAGTAGCCCGAAATCTAACAACCGGAAAAAACAAATCGGTTTTGGAGCGGGTTGGGTGGCTCTCCGCCGAATCTGGCAACACAGTGTACAGCCTTTTAGGCCTTTTCGGCTTTCCGTAGTTCTACAGACTCGGCGCGCAGCGTAGCGGGAGTATGGTGGGAGATTTGTACTTCTTCGGAGGCAGTGTGTTGCGTGTGCTTTGTATTCCGGCGTAGTCCTTCAAACCATGGCTCTTAACTATCAAACGTCGACCCTTTCAATGACTTTGCCGATTTCGTGTCAGATATGTCTCGGAAAGGTAAGTGTTCTGTTTTAAAATCGTTAACGTCCGTCAGCCGTTGAACAAAGATTATGTTTACACAGGATAAACTGCTGCTTAGTAACCGTTAAGTTTCTGCAGCTGACGTTCGCGACTCTTACTAACACCAATTGTGTTACCAGGCCGTAACATACTTTATTACTGAAGTTAACAAAACGATCTGCATGTTTCTGTGTGAACAGGTCAGGCAGCCGGTCATTTGTGCCAACCACCACGTGTTCTGTTCATGCTGCATGGAAATGTGGTTAAAGAAAGCTAGCCAATGTCCAACCTGCAGAGTCCCAATCACAGCAGAGAACCCCTGCAGAAAAATCATCGGTGAGTAACTCCATACAAACAGCGCGAAAACGACTCAAAGCAAGAGAGGAGAGGTAATGTGAGGCTTCATCCGCCTGCAGCACTTCACAGCTGAGTCATCACGTTAGTGAAATAAACCATGTTGTTGAAGTTGCAGTCAAGTTTAAGCAGTTATAGTGTTTGTATTACCCATAACCCTGTTTTATGGTGGCCCTGAGAGCTCAATGCACTGCAACTTCAAAAGACACATGCAAAGACATAAAACACAAGCAAACAAAGCTTATTCATCAGTGTAACAACACATACACTGCATTTAGAAAAAAAGGCTTCAAATACGCATAACAACCAAATTCAAAAAAACACAAACAAATACAGGAACAGCAAGTCCTGTTCTGTTCTATTCTCTTAATTCTGCCAATTCACTTTATAGAGATACACTGATTGTTTTTTTTCTTAGTTTAAACACTGATTGCATGATTCAGATATTATGTATAATTATTTGATATTTGTGGTAAACTAGTAATCAGCACAAACTTACTGCCAACAGCACAAATGTGAAACATTTCACATTTTGTTGTCTTCTGTTTTTACTTTGTGTTTCTGTGTTTGTTTTCTCTATTTGCAGTGTTTTTTTCTAAATGCAGTGAATGTCCTGTCACCCTGTTGATGTTTTCTTCATTTGCTTGTGTTCTGTCTCTTTGCATACAGTGTTTTCTTAAGTTGCAGTGTATTGAGCTCTCTGGGCCACCATACCGCTGTCATTAAAATGAAATTTACTTAGGGTTGAACATTTTCATCTAAACACAAAGTTGGCCTGTGTTGACATCTATTGTGTTTTCCAGATAATCTCTCTCTTTCTTGACTTGGGTCCAGTTGTTTTAAGTGAAAATCAAAAATAATTACAAATTAATGAATTATGAATGTTGGGTGTTCACCCATTTGACAGTGGTTTGGAGCATGCTTCCCACATGCTTCAAGGAAAATTGTGGGCTGATCATTGCAGTGTAGTAAACTTGGGAGAAACTTATCTTATGCCAGATAAATTGTATTACTTGATCCACCAAACTAGGGCTGCAACTAAAGATTATTTCCATTATGAATTAATCTGATTTAAAAACAAAAAAAAACCAAAAACAATTATCAGTCCATAAAATTTCAGAAAATAGCCAAAATGCTATAATGTCAAACAGCCCGTCCTTAGTTGTTTTTTTTGACTGACAAACAGTGTAAATCCCCAAACTATTCAGTTTACTACCATGAACAACAAAGAATCCTCACATTTGAGAGGCTGGAATCAGCAAGATGTTTTAGCAATTTTGATTAAAAACAAACAAACTATTATTTGCTTATCAAAATAATTGCTCGATTCATTTTAATTTAATTTTTAGTGTTTTTTTCATTTGTTGTAATGAACCTTTCTGTTCACCATTGGGACATGGAGAAATGTGTAATTAGAAATGTCAAAGACAGAAGGAGTTTTGCATTTATGCAGTGATGTAGAATGCATGTTTGCATGGGTGAGTGTAGTGTTTGATTCTGAGATACTTGATCACACAAACCCACACTTTCCTCCTTTCCTTCCTATTTTTGTTGGCCTGATCATATTGGATCTCCTTGCAAACTGACCAAAGACATTCCACACTGACATGCAAGCATGTACTCCAGCCCTGGCTGACTGGATTCAGACTAGAATATCTTTTGCAGAAATTGGGGGACAGTTTTGAGAGCAGAAATGCAGCAGGGCTTTTATTACTGCAGTTCTTTCTTCCCTGGAACCTGAACTTTAACACAATGTAATGTACCAGTTTGTCTGACAGGATTAAAATAATGGGATAAAAAAGACTCAATCTAAGAGATTAAAATACCTTTAATCACAGTTTGTGAACACAACGTGAAACATGTCTAGGGCCAGTTTCTGTGCTGAAGAGAGAAATTTGATATGAAGTCCACTCATGTAGTTGTGGCTAAGACCACTGACAAGCATATTTCCCAAAAGGTTAGAGTATTACTGAAGGGAAGGCTACAGGGACAGGGCTTTAAGTCTTGTGTTTTCACATCAAATCTAACACAGTTTCTGCAGGTGGTATTGAGCATCTCAGTTAGGATTCGTCTACATTTTAAAGTTCAGCACCCCACATTTTCAAAGCTATGCTGATATTTTACGTGTTTTGAGTAGCAGTTGAGTGACTTTACTTTTGTTGCAGAGCATGTTTGTCTGTTTCATTCTGTACTCGTGTATTTCTGTTACAGGAGGGACCAACGAGAACGATCACGGTGAAAGCCCTTCCATGAGGAAATGTCTCAGAAAAACCAGAGGAGAACTGCTTTTACGCGAATATGAGGTGTCAGTTTATCATGCCGTGTTTTTTCATTGGTTAATATGCTTTAATGTATTCACAGCAGTAACAAGCAGGCCGAGGCTGTTGCAGAGGCTTTTAAGAGGGTTTATCACCACAAAAAGAGAAGCACAGGCTATCAGGTTGAGGCAGTTGAATGGAGTTTGAATTGCAGCTATAATCTACTGATACACATTTTCTTTAGTGATGGGCTCAGAATATCAGGTGGAGCGGTTTGTTACTCCTGATTGGAGCAGACTTATAATGTGTCAACTAATATTTTACTTAAGCTTCAGCATAATGTGACAGATTCTGTAAAAGTAGGTAACTACTATTTCAGATTGCAACAATAGTGTCCAGCTTTCAGGTTGCCAAAACGGGGAAAAAAACGATGTTTTAAAAATCTCTGCTTTAACTTTTCAACACTGATCAGCCTATAAGTATTATGATGACATATTATTGTGGTTGATGTTTTCGATTTCACTTAATTTCCCTCTATCAGGAAGAAATTGAAGGGCTCTTTAGAGAAAATGAAGAGCTGAAAACAAAAAATCTAAGTCTGGAGGCACAACTGAAGACTGCTTTGGATCCCTGCAGCATTAATGCAGTGCAAACAGGTGACAAAAGTGTTGACCCCTATGTCCTGGAAGAATGGATGAACAAGCTACGAACTGCCACAGATGTTTGCGATAAAATAAAGCAGGACATGGATAAGCTAAAGGAGGTATGTAACCTCTAATAATGAGTTAGTTGCATTGTGTATTAATTACATAGATCCTCTAAGGAGAGATGTGCCTTTTTGTGAGTCCACCTCAAATGCATAGGTCATACAAAGCACCGTGTGTAGCTGGTGTAAGTCTTTGGTAAAAGAAATAACATACAAAGCAAAATGTGTTACTTTACCATCCACAGGCAAATAAGGCGTTGCGATCTCAAAATGTCGACCTTGTACAAGAGAATATGAGGCTGAAAGCAGAGGTGGCAAGCAGATCTCCTCAGAAGTAAGTTTCTTTCTTGTGTTAATGACGCTTGAAAGCTTTTGATCCTGTCATTGATTCATATTAAGTCAGAAATGAATGTAGAAGTATTTGGCACATGCGTCTAAGTCACTGTCACTGGGAACTGTACCTACAAAATGAACTGTAATGTAACTTTGTTTCAGTTGAGTGTTTTTCCCAGTAAAAATGGCTGAGTCTGGAGGCAGGGATTTGTTGCTAAAGTTAGTAACTTCTGTATGATTAGGTTTCCCTTTTTCTGTCAAATCAACAGCAGTTAAAGACCATTTTCTAAACCGATATTCCAAAAGACAAAGTTAAGACAATTTTTATTTATATCTTTTTTTTTAACTTTCTTTTCAAATGAGCTATCTTGCATTATGTACATTTGCTTGGTCAAGTGCATAACAAAAAAAAAAAAAAAAAAAAAAAATTGTCCAATAGCTAAATGTTGTTTAGCTTTTCTGAAATGATGATCCTTGACCAATCTAAAGACACAAAACGATATCTCCCCCAGGTTTGGTCGTTATACTGTGGCAGCACTGGAAGCCAAAATCCAGCAGTATGAGCGTGATGTGGACCACCTGAAGAGGGCTCTGGAGCGCAGTGACCAGTACATTGAAGACCTGGAGTCTCAGGTCAGCAAGTCTGAGAAGAGACATCTGGACGTGCAGGAAGCATGTGAGAGTAGCAAGGCTGGGTCAGAACCTCTCACACAGCAACAGAAAATCAACATGATGCTGAGAAGCTTGAGTGACAATGAGAGGGAGTCGATCTGCAGCAATCCAGAGGCAGAATGTGGAACGTTTTCCAGAAATCACAGTTTGATGTTCCTGCCATCTGCAGATCACAAAGAGTTTAATAAGAATCTGACCTCAGATCAGAAATACAAGGACTTGGAAAGCACCTCCTCTGACCTTTTGCCCACAACTCCGTCGTCTGCTTTCCGTTCCCTGACTCTGAGGAGCCCTGGCATCCGTGAAAAGAAGGTTGCATTTAAACCTGGGTCCTATCTGAGGAGGCTCGATTTTGAAGATTTTCCTAGTAACAGCAGTATGGACAAACAGCTCAGCAGCCTTGACAAACTCCCCAAAGGCTTGCCTCCCAATACTGACATGGAACCGTCAAAGTCTGTCTTCTGGGGTGGTTGGCAGAGTTCTAACTCTAATGACCAGCCATGTCCAGATCCAAGAAAAGAAAGCTTGGTTAAAGCATCCACGTCCAGTAATCTTGAGGATGATGAGTCTGATAGTTTCCTAATGTCCAGCGAGGCATCCATGGATGCAGCTTACCTGGACAAAATCTCAGAGTTGGACTCCATGATGCTGGATGGAGAAAGCTCCAGTAGCCGGGGATCACAGCTCTCCCTGGCCTCCTCCCTTTCCACAGACTTGAACAACACTCTCGTCCCAGAACCACAAACCTGCCCTGATGTCTTGTCAAGCCATGGAGGCAAACCTGTGATAGAACATGACCAGAAGAACCACCCACCACGTGACGACACGGATTGCACCTTGAATGAGAAAGCGTCTCCAAAAGGCTCTGAAGATGAAGGTTTTGCTGCACTGGCGTCGGGTAGGGAGGGGGTTGCCGATGTCTCTGGCTGTTCAGGGGGTGAAGGGCCCTCTCAGACCGAAGAACTGTCTTTTGATTTGCTGTTTGATATGCTGGAGGAGAATAAGGCCGGTCCCTCTGGCTCTCTCAGTCCAGCAGGCAAGGACCATGATCACGCAGACCCCTCCTCCTCCTCCTCATCATCCTCCAGCTGCACAGGTAAACCTGTGAACACACCAAAAGACAGACAAACACTCAACATCAGCCAGCCAACAAAGAGAAAGTCTCACAGTCCCTTTAACACAAGCAGTCCCACAAAACTTTCAAAGCTCATGTAAAGCCTTTACAAACCAAACCTGTGTGTTCTCGCTGTGCCATACACTGTAGTGAGTTTTGTTTAGGCTTCACATCCACACATGGCTGGAAACATCAACTTCATTTTGCTTCAAAATAAATTTGTGAACATGATGCTTGGGTGTAACTTATTGTCATTTTGTCTTAGTGTACTCTACTTGTAGGTCACAGCGGCAGATAAATAGCTTTAAAAGCCAGTGTTGACAGTGTGAATATGTGTCTGTGTTGTAATGGTACAAACACTTGTGTGCTGTTATACTTTGTTATATTGTAGTGCATCACTTTTGATGCTGAGACATCTTCACCCCACTTGTATGTGTTGGTCATTTTAAGCTATTCAGTAAACATGGTCATCTTTTTGTGAAGGCATGCAGTACTGAAGACGGATGAACATGACTCATGAAAAACAATGATATTTGAATTAAAATATTACAATGTAAGAGTGTGTCAGGAAATAAAGTAGTAATGCAATGAGAATGTATGAACCTCAATTTTCTTTTGTGCTTTTTTTATCTGTATTTCTTCCATCTGCATGATTCAGATCCCCTAAAATCCTCAGATGATCAGTCATGGACTTTTACTTGCCTAATATTTTGTGGTGAATTTTCCATATTTTGGTTTTTATTGGAAATGGGGATCAATATTTAGTACACAAGCTAATAGTTTTTATTTTATTTTATCATAATACTCCCTTTTCTGGTACTTGCTGATTTGCATAACATTAAACTAACAATTATTAATTAGCTGCCATTAAAAGTCGAAAAGCACAGCCTATTCATGCCGACAAAAGCATGTTGTAGCCTATAGCGACACACATTAGAGACCTCACACGCACAGTCATTCCGTTGCAGCAGAAAGCGCCTTATTTATTATGCAAATTTAACGATATCATGTATATTTCACATACCTCTAATCGCTGCATGAAATTTTAATTGCGTAACCGTTGTGGTTTGAATAAATGAAGTGTTAATTCATTGGGATTAATTAATTTAGGTAAAGACTGTGTACAGGGTTACGCTGGTGTATTAAATCAATTTGTTTAGTGCTCATCTGGCGATGATGGTCTTTAATGATAAGGAGGCCGCCTCATTACTTCCAAGGGTTAAGATGAGAGAGTGGGCCAAGAACAGAGCCAAATGGCAAACCGTGTAACTGACACGTTTAAATATTTTGCACGGGTGTGAACAACTAATTGAGTCAAATCTAGAAATGTAATAGTTATTTCCACCTTGATGCGTCATAATGTTGATTTTCTGTGTTCCTATTTACATTGATATAAATATTGAATGTTTACTAATATTTTTGACTCATTTTCCTTAATAATTCCCTTGGAAAACAATTTCCTGAAATCAGAGGGATAAAGTCCAGTCTAACATAGATTGCTGCTAAAATAAACAGAATTAAGTCAATGATTTATGGCCTTAAAGTCAAGAATAAGGCCTAAAGACATCGGGACCGGCGCAATTCTGTGGCTGGATGGAGAGGAGTGAGCCCTTAAAAACGCAGGCGTCTAGTCTCCAGATGTTACAGCCTGCCCTGTGAGCAGTTTTTATTTGTCAGCCTGTTCACTGTTCTGGCAGTTTATGTCTCGCGAGAGCAGCCGAGCAGGGGCTTGACGAGATCTGAGGCGCTCAGGTGTAAGAGCCTCTCTCATCCCCAGCAGTGGGAAACAGTAGACAGATAAGTGCGTCTGAGAGACTGCAGGCATCTCTGTGATCTCCGGGCTCAAGGCTGCACTCGGCGCACAACACAGCGAACTGCACTGCATCATTACTGGATAGGCAAAGGATCACTGTGTATCTATGACTATTTTCCAGCTCTTGTAGCCGTTTCCCCCTTTTCTTTCCCGTGCACTTTAATTGGAGAAGCTCGCCAAGATGATGTCCATGAACAGCAAACAACCGCACTTCGCCATGCATCCCTCTTTACCCGAGCACAAGTACACCACCCTGCATTCCAGCTCGGAAGCTATAAGGAGAGCCTGTCTACAAACTCCACAGGTAAATTATCTCCCCAAAACTTCGACTTTATCCTTTTTCGTGCTTAGGCTGCATGTAGCGCTGAAAGCTGTCTGTGCGTAATAACAAGGGCTGCTCCAAGGCACATTCAGCCAAGACGCGCACTTAATGTTTTTTTCATGTATTCCACGGCAATCACTCCAAGAGTCTGTGATCTTCTTGAAAGCATGCTCACGCAAAGGCTGGCTTTACTGTTTTTGTATTAATTTTTATGACTTGCCGCTTCTGAAGGAATACTCCGGCTGTGTTATGTGTTGCCAAAAGTCCCGACTGACAGATACATTTATTTATGTTTTTTTTTCTTTTTTTCTCCCGTCTTCCTTTCTTCTCCACGTCTTTTCCCTTTTCTCACCCATTTCGCAACCCTTCATTCTCCCGCCCTCTCCTTTTTAATTTTCGCCCTCGCAGCTACAGAGTAACATATTTGCGAGCCTGGATGAGACCCTGCTGGCCCGGGCTGAGGCTTTGGCGGCCGTGGACATCGCCGTGTCCCAGGGCAAGACGCATCCGTTCAAGCCCGACGCCACCTACCACACGATGAGCACAGTGCCGTGCTCGTCGACATCCACCGTGCCACTGGCCCACCACCACCACCACCATCACCACCACCACCACCAGAACCTGGAGCCGCCGGACATTATGGACCACATCACCTCGCCGTCCCTCACCCTTATGTCCAGTGCGCACGACGGGACCGGCGGAGGAGGTGGCGGAGGCGGTGGAGGTGGCGGCGGAGGGCTCATCTCCACCTCCTCTGGCCACCCGCACTCTCACATGCACGGCTTGAGTCACCTCTCCCACCAGGCTATGAGCATGAACTCGCCTCTCACCCACCACGGGCTCTTACCGGGCCATCACGGGGGGAGTCAAGGCGGCCCTGGGCTCACTAACGCCGGACTCCCCTCAATCAATGACTCGGACACAGACCCAAGGGAGCTGGAGGCTTTCGCGGAGCGCTTCAAGCAGCGGAGGATCAAGCTGGGGGTGACCCAGGCGGACGTGGGTGGCGCTCTGGCTAATCTCAAAATCCCCGGCGTGGGATCACTGAGCCAAAGTACAATTTGTCGATTCGAGTCGTTAACTCTCTCCCACAACAACATGATTGCGCTCAAACCTATTCTCCAGGCCTGGCTGGAGGAGGCCGAGGGGGCCCAGAGGGAGAAAATGAGCAAACCTGACATTTTCAACGGGGGGGAAAAGAAACGCAAGAGGACCTCGATAGCAGCCCCAGAAAAGAGGTCTTTGGAGGCTTACTTCGCCGTACAACCTCGACCGTCGTCCGAGAAAATAGCAGCTATAGCTGAAAAGTTGGACCTGAAAAAAAATGTGGTGCGAGTGTGGTTTTGTAACCAAAGACAGAAGCAGAAGAGGTTGAAATTTTCCGCAGCTCACTGATGGGCAAAGAAAAGAAAAGAAAAAAAAAGTTGTGTGACTGAATTTGGGGACCAAGGACACTAAGACACCATTTTCAGTTTTTTGTCTCCAGCGATTTTACACGTTGGTGCACAATGGGCTTTAGATACCCATTTTACGAGGCTTCATATATCTTGTTTATTTTCACGTTATCGGTGAATGTGAAGTATGCAAATAACAGATTACACAAATTTCGCTCAGTTGTTACGAGGGAAAAGTTTAGCGACGTCGACATTGCCTTTTAAAACATGTGGAAAGAGGTAATTTGCTTGATACTATAGCGAGTTATTTTCTCCTAATAGGCCTATTATTTGAAGTATAGCCATTTACGAATTACCTCATTGATTGTTGAACTGTGTTTTTGGTTTTGATTTTTGTCGTTGTTGGTATAGAAATAATTCATGAATCTGTTCATTTATTCATCTGTTCATTTATTCTTCTTTGGAGGCTGCTATAAACTCAAATTTAGTTGCAAACTTTTATGGCTAACGAAAAAAAAATTTTTTTTAGGCCTGCATGAAATCCAAATTCACGGGCAGTAATTTAGCCTCTATAGGCTGTCACATCTATAGATATATTTATTTTGAATTTGCACAAAAGACCCTTTAGGTTTATAGATCAGTTATGTCGAAATGGTTTTGTATATACAGACTTCACTTTATCACTTATCAGAGGTGAGCTCCTGTCTTTTGGAAATAATTTATAAGCTCTATCGACACTATTGGCATCACAAGGAAAAGTTTCAAAACAGAGTCAGAGAGCACGAAAGCTTTTTCTGCTTCATCAAGAAGAGATCACAATGGGAAAAAAAAGACAACCCTAAATTTCCTGTCATGTGTTTCAGTTTGCAGTGCAAACACTCTATGCATTGGAAAAAGAATCACTGCGTATAGAGCTGTCTACTCATAGACCTTATTTTGTGGATGGTGTAAGTCACTGTTAAATGCCTGTTTTCACATTAAGATCACCACGTTCTTTGTCGTGTTAATTGTTAACGGAAACGTTGTGTAAGTAATATTTTACTTTGTGCACAAGTATGTTTACAAAAACCTGGCGGCGACATGTGCATCATTGAAAATGTCCCACTGTCTCCTTCCCTCTCTCACCACTTCTCCACTCTCCTCTGTTGTCCTCTTACTTTCATTGGTACTGTTCATCCTGTAAGCCAAATTCAACAGGGAGGTGTGTTCCAGCAATCTTCTAATAAATTGAAGAAAGAAAAGTATGCTTTTCTGGTTGTGATTGGGCCGGCACTCAACATAATCATGAAGGGTTGAATGTAAATATTGCTGTCATGGTTTTATTGTGTCCAGAACTCAATATAAAATGAGGCGTTATTTAATTTTAGATTTTTTTGTATCATGTAAAAGTGCTGTATTTTTCATATATATTTTTTCTACCGTTTTCTCTTGCATTTGCAAGATCGAGATAAGACGTTCATCAGTGGAAATAATACTTGGATGTCTTCAAAGTTTGTCTAATCTGTGGTGAAGTAAATTTGCCTAATTTGGGAGTATGAAGGTGCAGATTCAAACCATATTACAGTTAAGGATTGTCCTTATTTTTGCCTCTTGTTCTTTAAATTTTAATAAATTTCTTTATTTTAATGTAAAAAAAGAAACATAATAATAATATTATTAATAATAACAATAATAATAACAACAACAATAATAACAATATAAGAATAAAACTTATTTTATACTTGACAAGTTAATTACTCTGATAACTATAGTTTATAATTATAATTAGTGATTAAAATAGGTAACTGATCTGTTGTGTTTTAGTTGCCCCTACATTTGAATGTTTGCACATATAACAGGCTTAATTACAAGAGAACAGGATAAAGTTCCCGCCTTTTACTGTGTTGAGACAGGCAGAACAATCAACATTTAATGAAGTTTCACAACAGAGTCAGAATAACTGAGCAGCAACATTAAAGTGGATCCCCTTGACACCAGAGAGAGAGAGAGAGAGAGAGGGGGAGAGAGAGAGAGAGAGAGGGAGGGAGGAAATTAAAGAAAAGAAGAAGAAAAGTGGTTTTGTTTATTTAAAATGGACACTGTGACCTCCACCCTCCTTCCAGATATTTCTATTCACTCTTTACTTCCAGATATATTTTTTTGGTGGGCTTTGCTCACTTTCCACTGCATTTATGAAAATGAATTTTTAAATGCAGGTGATGCAATATTAATCGGGATTTGCTGATATAAAATGCAATATTTTCAGACAGCTATCGGGGGTTTGAGGGGAAGCAGGCGGATGAAGGAAGCCGCTGTTAAACAGCACAGAAAGCTGCTCCTTATTGCTTCTCTTTAGCTTTTGGCTACATGGACAGAAGAGTGAGCCATTCTTTAATGTGAGTAAAATATTTTTAGTTTGATTTTAGTCACTTTCTTCATCAGTAACAGCTGTTATTTTTTTCAATGTTCAGCATATTTAAAAGGCATAGCATCTTCAGACCCCAGTGTCAGGTAGCTGCAGATCCTTGCACTGAATCGCTTCGCTTTATTCTTTAAAGGTTGTAAGAAATACTGTCAATGTATAAAGATTATTAGGAAAAGAAGGAAAAGCCATGACATTGATTTAATGCAGCTACAAGGAAACTCGTTACTCCAGAATATTTTTTCCCAGATGTTTGATTTTATTATATCGCAGCACAAGCTGATCTGGAGAAAACGTCTTGGAGAGAAACTTTTAATCTTCATTGTCGTATTTAGGATTTTAAATCGAAAAAAATCAAAATAGACTTTTCAACGTGTTCGACGAATTCACACGATAAAGGCAACAATTATTCAGAATAGTGCGTGTATTATTATGTGCATGTGTGTGTAGCCATGTCTCTCTATCTATCTATCTATCTATCTATGTTATTTTTTATCTGATGAGTTCAAAGTTTCACCATCCAACACAACCTATCGAGAGAAACACAGCACCGCTGGCACTGAACACACTCCACGCGCGGCACCACACGCGCCACATGGCAATAATTTCAGCACCACGAACAGCTCCGTTGGCGGATTGAGGAGTGATGCATTATTGAAAGCCTATATCAAACAGCTCAGGGGCGCTGTCTCTCTGCACAGGGGCGCTGGATGAAGTCGGACTGTCTGCCTGCTCAATAGCCTCTAATATGTTAATGGCCGAAGGGGATGCCTGAGGTACCGTCCCCAGCTGCCTCGCCTACCATATGTCAGCCCGCTACGACAGAGTCCTCTATTAATCAGGGGGATATTTCATCAGTAACTTCACCGATATCATAACCCGTAAAGCTCTATCGATAGTGGTGGCGCAGCACCGCCTGATCCTGTAGACATCGTTTTTTACCTGGGCCTGAATGGGCCTTCCCTCTATAAATATGTCTGGATCATTTAGGCGACCCCCCCAACTCCTCTTGTCCCATTCCATGATGCTTTGGATGTCCAGTCTGAGCCTCAGAGCAACGAAAACCACCTTAAATTATAAATTGATCACATAAAACAATAAGCATTTGGTAGGCTATAACACCACGTTTTAACAGGAATTATTTTTATAATTATTATTATTGTTATTATTATGTAACAATGTTTGCGATCCTGTCTTAACTGCATTTATCACCTCACTTCCTTCCTTCCTTCCTTCCTTCGTATCATTGCATAGGCCGCGGTGGATTAATCATGGAACCTACCAGAGGATCTCATAACTTAATTCCTTCAGGCTACTAGTCGGGGGAGTAATTAATCTATACCGTGGATGTAAATAAAAGGAAATTGGATTCCTGACAGACGAGATGAGAGAGTCTCTGACACCACGTCGCCAAATAATGATTTCATCGCACGTTATGGTAACTTAGGCACTTAGATTTACGAGCGTGCGACTTTTTACCATGGCTGTGAGCGGAGGGGAGTGGGCCTATACCCTAATCGCAGCTGTTAGGCGCCCAGGTTAAGATGGATTAGATCATTATAATTACAACACTACAAGATAAAGAAATGGAGAATGCACATTCACTGCGTTGAAATGGCTTGTGTCCGTGTTTTTGATAGTTCTACTTCTGCAGTATCTTAAAACCAAAAAAAAAAAAAAGAGAGAAAAATAGCTCCCATGGAGAGCTTCGTTGATCTAACAATGCGCAGGGAGGTTGGCCTTTGGACGGAAATGTCAAACCGGGGATGTGGATGGGTAGATCCCCCAGATCTGCACTCATTTCCCACTTATATTTGCTCAGTAATCCGCTGTGGCAGCCCTCCATCGCCCGGGACCCGCTTTGAGAGGCCATGCTGTTGACACAGGGGTATATTTCAATCACAGAGGGTTCAGAGTCAGACGAGCAACTTATTTGTCTAATAAATCCGTCATTTAGTAAGAAAAATATTTGATCTTGAGGGGCTGACCTCTTGTCATGTAGCTACTGACAGATAAAAAATGGGTATATGCTTGGATATGCAGGTAGCCTGCATACCAAAAAGCAGAGAATAGATTCATATTTGTGTGGCACACAGACATCCAAATCTTCCTGCATGTATTTTCTTATTGAAGCATTTATTAACAAAAAACTATAATAAAAAAAGTTTCTTTGAAGGCTAGAGGATGAAGCAATTTGGGTGTCAATAAACTGAAAACATGACTATTGAAATACTTCCATTAGATCTTTAAAAACATGAATCTTTGGAGCTAGTGAAGACTAAATTATACAAACCTCTAATTAGTTTCAAAATGAGGATCAAGGATCATTACTTTGTGGTATCTAATTGCAAAGCAGCTTGGACAGTGCCACATAGTTTGTATTTGGAAACAAATAAAATGAGATGAGTCTATGATAGTGGCTTTAATTGCAGTACAGTATCGTCCAAATTAGTTGAACAGCTGAAGTCTGTTGAATGCCAAATTTGATCTTTTGGGTACTTTATAAAATTTCATTAAAATAGTACAGCCCTCAAGTAGTAACTGCAGTGTGCCTCCATAAAGCAGTTTATTCACACTACTTCAACTGTCCAAATTCACCATCTGCTGCAGCTTTCAAATTTCTCTTTAACTTTTTTTTTTGCAAGTGAGCAGAATGTAGCACCAATTACAAACCAGTTCTTACTGGTCCATGTTTCCTATCGAGTCCACTTTCATTCAAACTTTATGAACACAAATGAACTCACATCTGAGGCATTCAAAAAGCATGAGACCCATCACACCGCCTATCCGCAGCTGTATTTAAAAACTTACTTCTTCTCACACTGATCTTTGTAGGGCATCAGTCACCAGTCATGTGCCAACCAGTGCTACAAGCATCAGTTTGCAACCAGTGAGGACATCTAATGAGTGAAGTGACCTGCTGTTGAGTTTGACTGGAGCAAAAACCTGCATACCTGACTCTTGATATGACTGCGGAGCCCTGAAATCACTTGGAGGATGTCTGTGATTGCCAGCTGTTTGTGTTGGATAGGATGCATCAACCTTTTGGCACCCAGTGCAGGTAACATCTGGATTAGTCCACTGTGCTGCACAACAAAAATGAAATAAGCTTTAGTCTGTACTGTAAGAGATTTACACTCTGCAATCATAAAATTCTATGAAGGGGTATTTAACTTAATCCTAATATGTCCTTCATGTGGATGTAAATCCAACGATATCTACACAACACAGCTGACTGTGCGTGGCCCCTGCATCGTTTGATATCCATACTGATGAAGTGTGGCGCTAAAACATCAAAACACTTGTCAATGTCTGCACTGGTTCGTCATGCGATGTTTCACCTCATTCAAAAATTACGCCTTGCCAACTAAATGTCACTTTATGCAAAATCTGCCTTATTCCCTAAATGTCATTTATTTCCCAAGCCCTGCCTCCTAAGAGCCGTCATTGCCCCGAGGCATGGTGCTCTTTGAACCCTTGTATTGAACCCATTTCCCTTGTCGTCATTACCCACATGTGCAGCAGGCAGAAGGCTCGCGGTACAAAGAGGGGCAGGCGACCGGAGAGGAGGAAAGACAGATGAGGAGATTCAACTGCAATGTAAAATTCAAGTCAAGGCAAATAGAATTTAAGTTATGGAGCAATCTTTTCTGAGGCTCATCAACAAATATACTGTGTATTCCTGCAATTTCATGTGATCTAATGTAAGAAAATATAATATTCTGCCATTATATAAAAGTATGGAAAACTAAATAAATGCGAGAGGTCAAAGACCAATTGTCTTAAACCACAAATGCACATGAGAACTGAGAATAATCAAAGTTGTGAGAATTATAATTATATACAGGAGCTGCCATGGTCCCACACCTGTTCCCTTGATAAAACAGAAACAGGTTGTTCTTTTATTTTTTCATGCTCCAGATTGAACAAATAAAGATCATCTTAGCTTCTACAGCTGTCATTGTGCGCTTTTGATGCCAAAAATGTGTAACAACGTTTAGAAATCATTGGCAACTTCAGTGAGCCTCAGAATTGGTGATGACAGGCTGTATTCCTTTTAAATGAAGCACAGGTTGTTAAGGTTATGTTCTGCTGTGCTGGAATATTTCATTAGTAAACCATTCAAAAAACACAAACAGTCGTACTAATGAAATAGCCTACTGCACAGATCACTGCAGAGCGTGTTCTTAAGATCTTGATAAAGTCTCAAATTGAGATCTTCATATGGACGAACATGAGGTGACTTTAATCAATCTACAGAGACAGTAGATTTCTTCGAAGATTCACTTGAGCCACACGGTTAAAGTACTGACTTAATGAACCTTTTAAATGGTTAATTGATTCTTGTCAACTATTTCAGAAGTTCTCCCCCCATTCTTCCACTGGTTAATTAGTTCACATTAATACAAATTTTAAACTTTCAAAGGTATTAAAGGACTTCCCGACTTTTTGAGGAACTAACCTGGTCACCAACGTCATTAGACGCTGATATTTGGTTGAATATAGGTTGTGACATTGAGTGACTGAAATTCAATGTCAGGACAACGTCCAATGCAAATGTTAATTTGGCGTTGAATGCTGCCGACAGTTGACATTGACATTTTGTTGTTGAGTTGTTAAGTAACCAAATGTCTCCTGCCAAAACCATCTTGACATAAAATATCAACATCCCCTGCTAAATGTCACAATGTCAATTAACCAACGTTGGGTTTTGCATCAATCTGATTTTCATTTCAAACTGAAATTTAAAGTCCATCCAATATTAGAGTCGATAGAGTCCAAAGTCTTTGTGACGTCCCACTGTCGCCCGGTGACTGCTGAGAATGCTTTTTCAAGGGTTTGACTTTTCCACATTTTTAGTTTGTTAGCATTACTTTACCACAGTGTGTAGACCAGAAGAAATTATTATTATAAATATTATAATACAATATTTTTTCCAGATATTCCAGATTGTTAAATGTCCAAACTCAGGTTACACCATTAGGCAACCAATTGCTATGTTTTGACTATTGAATTTTGAATACTTAAAGTTTAGTCAACTTGTTATAAATTACAGTCAGCCCATATTCTCTGTTATTGCTTATTTTAATGATTTCTTTCCCTCACCATTTCTCCATAGGCTAAATGAAACTTTTTATAGCAGCACACAGCCGATATAACATCTAGTTTTTCATTCAGGACCTGAGAGGGCATTTCATGTGGCTGAGAGAGGCCAGTCCCCCATCGGTAGATATTGAATATCTTCCTCTGTACACATGGACTTCGATAATGAGGAGAGTGTCGGCCACCGTTTGCCCGCCGCTACACCATCAAATATTCATCACTGTTGATTAAACAGCCGGCAGCTGCCGATCGTCCGCGTGTCAAATTTGTATCCAGCTACCTCTGTACACACCCAGTCTGAATACAGTGGAATGGGACTGAAATCACCCACGAAAATAATAGAGCGGTGTGGAGCGGAAGTTCACCAAGTGTGTGTGTATTGTATCTGTTTGTGGGGGTGGCGTTGGGGGTATCGCTTGCACTCTTAAAATCTAGCGGGGCCTAAGAGGATATTGATGTTTTCATCCTGTGACCATCAGATGGAACGACAGAAAGAAAATTGTATGAGAGAGAGAGAGAGAGGGAGAGAACGAGGGAGAGGGAGAGAGAGAGGTTACTGTGAGGCACATTAAATATTTCATGAGTTGTTGGAGCAGAGAGGAAAGACTGCCCAGTAAGGTTGGTTCAACTCATTTGCTGATCTCAGGCTGAGAAGCATGTAGGGGAACAAATGTTGATGCAGTCCTACGCGCACACACACGCACGCACACGCACGCACACACACACACACACACACACACACACACACACACACACACACACACACACCTTATTGGCTGAATAGTTACCTACTTGAATGTCAGTGACAAAGCAAACAGTAGAACAATAATAGAAGCACTAGTAGCATCTGTATTTGTCATCTTTCAGACAATCATCACTCAGCCCCCCCCCCCCTTCTAAAGATGCAAACTCCACTGGGTTGTGCCACTTCAAAGTCCCATGGCTCATTTAGCAAGACAACAGAAGTCTAATTGGATGATTGATGGCAATTTGACTTTTTTTTTTTGCTCCCATGACAGAAAAAAAATCACTATTGTCTTTTGAAAACACACACGTTCACAGTTTCATTGCAACTGAATGCACCAATCACCAGCACACAAATACAAAACACAAACCCAAAACAAATAATCACTTTCATGAAGCAAAGCGTTGGTGTTCATGTTTTATGAAGTAAACCTTGAACCCTAATGAAAAATAAACCCTAACCTTCACCGCCTTCCTAATGCAAACCCAAAGGCAAAAATAATGTTATTGAGAGTTTCACAGAGCCCAAGGTGACATATTCACATGCTTTGTTTTCGATGGGTTATGAAAATGGTTGCCAATTAATTTGCCGTTGATTGACTAAAAGCTTTGGTTCCATATCCTAAAACCTCAGCTTAGGCCTCAGCTTAATTTCAATGCCTACAAGACGATACACCCATGTGTCCAGAGCCCTGGATTTGATATATCACCCCAAAATAATCCTCACAAAGACATACGTACAAAGGTATGTGCTCACGCTCTTAACACCAGTTCTTTTTTGTTTTTTAAGAATTTCAAAACAAAACTGAAACATCTGGATTTTCTCCCGAAAGTATCTACGGTATGCTCAGTGAATAGTGGAGGATGTTTATGAGAATAATCAGACAGCATTCAACATCGAGAGGAAACAAGTGTCTGAGAGAGAGGGAGAGGGACACAAAAAGAGATCTCAGCTTACTGGCCATTGATTGTCTCTCTGTGATCATATTAGCCTCTTGTTACTCAGACTGGAATATCATCCTCTAGATCCCCTTACTGGAATATCCAACTCATGACACAGCTGTTAAATCAGCACCTCAACCCCAGTGTGACCAATCGACCAGCCAACACACAACAAAGCTGACAAGTGCTGCACCACTGGTTGGTGTCCATGTCTCTGAGAAAACTCCTCCTATCCCTCTCTGAAGCAGTGATATAGCTTGAAGTGAAACCGTCTTTAGTGGAGTTTAACAGGATAAAAGCAAGCAGGTAAAAGTTTGATGTTTTCCTCGAGGGCACTTCACCAAGATCTTGTGACTTCTCAGCAACTAGGACAGTCTCTACTACAGCCGACAGACCCTCGCTGCTGCTGCTGCCTTACATCACTACTATACCACACAATACATTGTGTTGTAATCATGATCACGCCCAAGAGACATCCAGTGAGTGCCTGCAGGATCCCGTGTAAGTTCCTGCCATTTCTGACACCTTTCATCAATACCACATGTTCTGACATTGATTGTTGTGTCCTCAGCGTCCTGACTCCACACCTCGCAGGTCATAAGGTGTGAAATCTGCTCTCCAGTTTATTACTCGGGGGACTTCATCGGCTCCTCAGAACACTGACAGCTTTGACAGGTGGAGCTGGAGTTGACTTTGACAAAGTACTGATTAGCCTGTCACTCTGAATGGACCAAAGCCACAAACTATGTAAAATTCATTCATTGACTCCCTGTGAGCCGGATAGGTAGCGGGCTGAAGGCGTCACCTCATCACGCTAGATAAACTGAGATGACTAATTGCGCTTGAGTTACAAGCACCGGTCACATTGGTGCATCTGTGCAACAGTTTCAGAGCATGGCTTTGGTGTCACTTTAGTAATTACATGGCGGTTTATTAATTGTTGTAATTATCTACTGAATTAACAATGTGAATTATCTGTTTGTCCTCCAAACCTCCACTTTGGAAAGTGGCAAGAACTGACTGATACATTTAAGTTTATGTGGTGTAGTGTGTCATGTAGTTGCAGCTGTCATCTTTTTTGGGGGTATTATGTTCCATGTCTTTTGCTTTTTTTCAAGCTTTTAAGACTGTGCAAGGTCCACTTGTTGACGCACATCTGCCCTCCAATTTTTAACATCTGGCTGTGGACAACAGATTATAATTAGCAAGAAAGGATAGCTCTGGCTCATTTACTGTTCTTTTTTTCTGCTGATCAATAAGCATTGTCACTGACAAACTTTTTTTTTCTTGGGAACTAATGTAAATTATTAGAATTAAACAATCTGAGAGGGAAGAAATCACATATTTGTTGAACCGATCATAACTTTTAGAGGGGGTCTCAGGCTTTGTTTAAGTGGGGCCACAAGCCAAAAAGGTGTGGAAGCCATTGCATTAAACAACTTGCTCCGCTTATTCAAACATACATATGTGTAGGCTACAGAAGTAATACATTGTAAATTTGGAAAAAAATTGGTAGGGTTTGGTTTGGTTGGTTTGCTTACTGGAATATAATGAATATGTATAGCACTTTTCTGAATCAGACACCCCCTTCATCATCTATAAATGTAAAATTACACAACTTGTCAATCAATAAAAAGCCTGTTGGTAAAAATACTTTTTCACACTGAATGAACCTTTTCAACAACAGTTTTTTAGATGCAAATGTCTCAACATGTTCAGAAGTCCTCAGCACATGTCAGCTGAAGAGCTCATTCATTCTTTCATTCATTCATTCATTCAAAAGAATAAATGAACAGATCCCAAGATGAACTTCAATACATCCTTCACCTCGAACCTCAGTAGACCAGACCACTGTTGATACCTCCTCTAATTACCATGATTGACTGTTGTGCAATATAATCTGTCTGAACCCCCCCCCCCCAGACACCCTACAAGTCCCCTTGTCCCACGCAGTCAGGATCCAAATATCACCCACTTATTGACCAATGTGACAAATGGTATGGTATGGCGGGGGGGGGGGGTGGGGAGAGGGGCGGTAGTCTGGGGAGAGGGGAAGGTGAGGAGATAAAGTGTACTACTGAATAATTCAAAATGAAAACACAGAGGAAATCGATCATGGGGCCAAAATCTGATATTAACAGCAAATTACACCATGATGTTAGGTGGGAGGTAGCGTGTGTGTTTGTGTGTGCGTATGTGTGTGTGACAGAGACAAAGACAAATACCGAGGCAACTAATTTAGTATCTGTCATGTGGATCAAACTCACTCAGCGAACTCACTTGGCTTTTATTTTATGACTTTTAAAATAACCGTCTGCACAGAAGTGTAATGTTCTCGGTATTAGTCAGACACTTAAGAGTTGCTAAGTAATTAGCCCTACATTGGATTTATAATTGGCTATCATGAGCCTTTATTGGTCAATTACCCACTCAAATCAAGTGACTCAGCCAAATGTAACAGTCTTATTATTACTCAATTAAAACAAATGCTCTCTGTGGTCGGGGGGTTTGAGGGGGAGAGAGACAGGGGGGTTGGCCTCCAGATTCCCAGTATATCATCAGGTAATTAATATTTTCATTAACTCGCTCTGTGTTGAGCTGCGACCTGCCTCTGATCATTTCATCCACCCCCTCCTCCCCTTCCTCCTCCTCCTCCTCCTCCTCCTCCATGGGTTCGATACTGTAGTGGCTCCATAATTAGTTTGATTTATATCTGGCTCATTGCAATGAAGGAGACCACTCGTTCCTTTCCTCTTCCTTTTGCCGAGCACTGCTGCTCCACTCGCACTCTTGTAATGTCCAATAAATACGCTGGGCTGTACTCCATGGAAGGAATAGGCCTCTGTGTATTGAGACAGCTCATGAACAAGAAACAGAGACATGCTTTATGAAAAATTCACACCAGGATGTTTGAGGGATGGAGTAAGGGCTTGTGTGGAACACAGTGAGGAAACACGGCTTATTAAAGATTGAAGTATACATACATGACTCCTTTCTGTCTCAAGACTAAAATTCTTGAAAACCCGGAGCTGAAAAAAAAAACCTTAGGGATTAAGAGAAATGTGGAGAAAGAAGATACTGAGGGAGAATCAAAGGTGTCAAAGGCCTCTGGAGGATTTGATCTATGTTAATAGTTCATGATCAGTGCAAACAATAAGGTCTCTGAGTGATTAAAAAAAACATGATTTCAACTGACTGTAATCCCTGTCTTGATTTTTGGATAAATATAGATCTCAGGTCAGTATATGCAGCTGTGATGGGAGTCTACCATGTAACGTATATGATGCAATCCACTGTATGGGCTACATGACTTCAGTGGCTTTACACTCAGCAGGGTACCTCAGGAGAGCACATGAATGATTTCAGCATTAATAATGCTCCATTGATTATTGTTCTGCTGTTTAAAGGTGAATGGCAAAGCTTTCTGAGCAGCAGGGGAGGGAGAAGCCTGTGTGTCTCTGGGAAGGCCTGATTTACATTTTGGAAAGTGCACCTTATTCCTGGGGGGTTTGCCTATCGTTTTCAGTCAATACAGACTCTGAACTTTCTTTGTTGTGGAAGACTCACCAGTCCTTTAGACACAGGCTGCATTATAGTTGCTTAACATTTTTTTTTTTTTTACAGCTTGTGTGTTAATGAAAACCCCATGTCTGAATCTGTAAATATGTTTGTGATGTTTCATTCAGTATGAGAGAAATATAGAAATATAAAAACAATGTAATTATAATACCCATATATTTTCAAAAGATTCTACAAATTGCAGCAAATGTTTATAAGATCGCTTCAGTTTGATAATGCATCAAGTTTCAAGGTTAGTTTTTCCCTCAGTGGGCTCACTCCAGTTTTTTTGCTGATCACATTATTCGTAGGCATGATTGGACTGCAAGAGATCTGTGGCCTATTTCAGAGGAAAGCTCACCCCCCCCGCCCACCCCCAAAAGACACGAGCAACAGCTCTTGCCAACAACTGCCCTCGAGCCAGCTCTGCATTAAGGTTATCTCAGTCTCAAGATTTCTATAAAGGTAATCGTCAGCATAAAACACACAGCACAACACAGAAGTAAAAGGATGCAACTTTCACTTGATTCGATGCCTTTAGAAACATGGCCTACTACAAACATACAAGTGTAAATGTGCTTCATAATTGTAAGAATGTCAATTTGATTTATATTTGCCGTATCATGAGATATGACTTGTTCATAACATGCTTTTCATTCCTGTAACCTTTCGGTCCCAAATCTATGATGATAATATGATATCAGTTAGTTTTGTATTAGTGTCCTGTATATAAGCAAGTCAAAGGCTCTTATTCATGAATGAGTCTAGTATGCCCAACAGGATGAGGCATGCATCTCAAGCATTTCACTTAATGTTGTTTTGATGCTCCTTGGGATCGATACGTACCACCAAACATTTGATAAATGGCAGTGGCAGGAAATACTACCGTGTTTTCTTCCCAGGTTTCATAAGAGCCAAAGCTAAGCGGGTGGAAACATAAAGATAATCTTCAGTGCCACATAAAAAGGAGCCAAATTAGCTAGCTAGCCAGACTGTCCCTCTCAGCATCTCTCAGGCACATTTAGCAAGCATTGAATGCAGCTCTTTCTACCATTTCCCCTTACTCAATTATTGATGGTAATTATCATGGCGTGCTTAGTCTGCACCATAACAATATATTCCTAACAAGAAGCAAGACAGTGGGCATTCTCTCAAATTATCCTTTATTTCTTGTGGGACACTCTTGGTTGTTTTCCTCTTGACTGAAAACTCTGGTACTGGTGATCCTTCTACATGTGATAATGTATGTGGCTCCAAATTGACTAGTACAGCTGCGAATAACTGCCTTACAACACTTTCATAACACCATAAATACAAGTTAGGTTTTTTTTTTTAATTTTTATATAAGGTTGCACACAGAAACTATCTTGATTTACTGGTTATGAATGTGTACATAAAGAATCAATTTACCTTCTGTATAGTAATATAAATTATATATATATAATAAATACAACTATTGGTATAATCTGCCCATCATTAGAAATTGAAATTTCAATCAATCATGCTACAAAATCATTATTAGGTTTATGATAAAATAAAAAGATATAGTATTTGTGTTACTTTTTTTTTTTTAGATTTTATGGCTGAGAGACTGAATTTAGTTAATGTAACACTAAACCTGAACATTTAGTACTAGTAATCTAAATTACCAAATTAGTTTGCTGAAAAAAAAATAAAATAAAAAGAACAAAATTCCACCATAGGTTTTGCACCCATATATCAACAGGCCATTGTTATGTTGACCATTATTGCCCATCTGAATAAGACAAATGAAAGTCAAAAACTGCCAAGGTGCAAAAATATGTTGCTCGAGAAGCAGCATGTCAAATGCATGTAAAACCACACTGTGCCACACATGTAAACGCACAAAAGTGACAAAAACTAAACAGCTTTCTCTGCCCTGATTATGATCTTGGCCTTTTCTGTCCTCTATTTCCCCTTCCATTTCGGTGGAAAGCCCTAGCTTGCCGTCTTCCAGCGCCGCAGGCCATGGAGCTAGCCGGCGGTGAGTTTCCATCAATTAGTGCACCCCTGCGGCCTCATGGCAGAACCCACCTTTGACTGCAGAGAGATATTGATTAGTTCAGCTGCACTGTCAGGTCTGGAGTGAGCAGGGCCGGGTGATCCAAGGCCTTCACCGGAGACAAGATCATGTCGAGTTTCTGACACATGTAAGCACACACGTATACACACAGGCAACATGCATTCAGGCAAGCATGCGTGCACACGCACACGCACACACACACACACACACACACACACACACAGGCGCACACGAATAAGCACACTCACGCATGTACACACATACAAATGCAATGAAATGTGCTCTCTCAGATGACTGCAAGGTGAGAGAGAGGGAAGATAAGAGGAGAAGTCCACAAGAGTGGCTTGTCAGGAGGGTGACGGCTGAGAACTGACAAGTGCTTGTTAGTTTTTTTCTCATCCTGGTGGAGTTCCTATGAAAACAACCAGCTGGATAGCCTCTAGACTCGCACAAAGATGGAATATCACGTATCAAGTTAAAACTATAAAATAAAAAATTAAACACAATATTGAATAAAAGGCCATCAACCTCACAAAAAACAACAAGAAACAGCCCTGCATTTATTTTGTGTGAACTGGAACTGCTGCTTGAAAACAAAAGTCTAGAGAATGTATGAAAGCAAATAAAAGACAGGAAACATTTGTCTCTAATGCAATGAAACAAGCTGCACTTCTTTTTTAGATACAGCAGCAGCGATATACCTACAGATGAAAAGCTACACTAACTCTAACCCAAATCATAAAGCCACTGACAGCTGGAGACACAACAAAAATACATTTGGTTCTGAGCGTCATTATATGTATTTGAGGCTGATTGTTGTGCACTTGCTTTCTCGAATACTGACAACACCTGTGTTTTCTCAAGGAGTTCTCAGAGTGATGCAATCAATGGCAACTCCACAGGTGCTCACCTGTAGAGAGAATATATATCCTTTACTTCTTGGTGAATATCCTTCACCTCTGCTGAAATGATCTTAAGGCCACTTTCCACTATGTAGCTTTGTTGTTAGACTGAGCTATAATAATGTTTAATGCCACAATAGACAAACAAAATTCACAAAGCCAACAAACACAACTCAGACTACAAAACAAGATGTTGCAACTTGAATGGATCCCAGGTTCTGTCTATGACCCAACAGAGCCAACATGGATCAGCAATAAAAGAAGAAGAAAGAAACAAGGGGGAAACACTACTTGAATCTGACAGAACAGAGACACATAATAATGTCTACAAGAAAAGTAATGGACCCCTCCCTAAAAAAAAAAAAAAAATCAAGGCATGCTGCTTTAAAGTTAAACAGCCTTAATTAATGTAAATTGTAAAAATGTAAAACTACAAAGACTGACACGTATACATGAACCAATGATTACTTGATTGTTTGATTGAAAGAAAATTCATCAGCAACTATTCTATTTATAATTGATTATAGTACAAATGCCAAACATTTAATAGCTTAAACTTGCAAAAATGTACCGCTTACATTATGGTAAATGTAATATTTTGGGGGTCAGTTGGGTGGCAAGTCACCTGTGCTTTAGGACATTGTGATTGACATGTTTCATCATTTTCTAGACCAAATGATTAATCAAGAAAATAATGGTCAGATTATTTCCTCTGCTTCTCTCCTCTCTCTTTTCTCCTCTTCACCAAGAGAGCACACATTCATAACCCTAAATCTACGCCCTCTCTCCACCTAATAATTTTCACACAGTCCCTAATGCTTTTCTCAAGTCTTTTCTGTTGATAAATTGGCTGCAATAAAAATAAAGCTCTGATATTGCTGAATCATTCTAAGACCTTTACTAAGAAGTTATTACAGTTGTTAAAGGATCCTCTGTCTGTGAAATATCAGCACTGATTAGAGATTTATTTATTTTTTTTTTAAATCATAGAGAAAAGCAAAAAGTGTAAAACAAAATAACACATACCCAAAGCCTGAAGCACACTGTGAGACCTACACAGGATGTTCTGAGACTAAATGAAATGCTGCATCTGCAGTTTGTGCGTCTCAGAACTTGATCATTGTGAAAACTAAAGGGGATGAACAGCCTTCATCTGTGGTCTGCCTGCTGTGTGCCCTGTACCACACTGCTCTGATTGGAGCGAAGGGGCGAGCACACGACTTCCTGTCTCCTCTCTACTTTAACCAAGCAGAACAAAGTTACTGATAGAGAACTGAACCCCCCTGCAGTTGCTTGCTCTCTGTTGGTTAAATAAGCCATTTCACCTTCGTTTCATCCCCCTCTCTCTGCTCACATGAGCTGTCATCCTATTACGCTGAGATGTTGAGTGCTGGAGCTTTGCGTACAGAGGTTACAGGGGTTTGTCTGAGGAGAGTTCTTGTGCTTTATGTCATTCAAATGTTGCACAACAGATATTAAAAACAGCTGTCTAATGGAAATTTCCCACACTTCAGGAAATCTTTGGTGTCTTAACATTAAGAATGATTTAATATGCAGTGACATAACAGATCACTATCATGACATCTTATTATTGTCATTACAAATTCAGTGCCATTTTAAGTGAAATTATCAGCTTTGTTTTTACCATTTTAAGGCAATCTAATAAAACTTATGGTCTTATAGTAACAACTACCACTGCGAAACACCAATCATTTATTTCAGCGTATCCACTGCATCGACTCAATGGACATTTTATGAGGTTTTAGTTTGTTGTGCTGTTTTATTGGACTGCATTATATTGGAATCTGTCAGAATGTAAAACATTACAGTCTTAAAATTTACCATAATTAGCATAACACCAGTGTCGAGTCATCACTATCCAGGTTGAATAGTTTGCTTTTTTCACCCAACGGTCCAAAACCACCAAATTACTAATTTATGATCACATCAGACAAAACAGCAAACAACTCACAACTGAGAAGCTAGAACAGAAGTTTTGCTTTAGAATGACTTTTTATAATGATTAATTGATTGTCAGAAAAGCTGTGGATTACTTTTCTGTCAATTAACCAACTGATTAATTAACTAATTTGGTCCTATATGTTTTTTATTGTTGAGTTTTATGTACTACAGCTGCAAGTGCTGTGGTACAGTATGTGGCATTGGTTTATGCTGTATATATGTCACCATAAAAATAAACATTAAATCAATAAAAAATCGTTTCATCTTGAATCAGCACACAAACAAACAATAAAGTAGTCTCATCAAATACTGAACATTTGAAATAAGCCGGGCTGTTGGATTGATTGGCGCTGTAAAGGTGTTCATTTGAAACCGGTCAACAGAAGATTTGTATTTTCTATGGGATTTAAATAATAATAATGTTTATAATACTAATAATAATTAAAAAAAATAATGATAATAAACAGCCACATGTTAAATTTTAATACATTTATCTTTCTCTACGTCTTACTCACTTCTGAGTGAGTGTGTTTTCATATTATGTCTGTCCCCTGTCAGACAGCGACATTATCATGTATGCAAGTCAACATTGGGGGGATCATCTGGGCTGCCTGACTGTGATTTGCAGCATCAGGATGGTGTCATTTCCCTGCCAAAAACGTATACCCCTACTCAAATTGATTGTGTCGCCTCATTGCTTCCAAGGCCACCAGGCCAAAGGAATGGTCATAATTGAGAGGAGAATTAGCAAAACCTTAAATATATGGCAGGTGATATATCATTACCCATAGACTTGACCCTGCCTGACCCCTCCCTACTCCCATGTGGGCTCCTGCTCAGGCTAGCGTGTGGTAGACGGAGGGGCCTGCTGCCTCTCAAACAGCTAAATCAACAGCGTCTCGCCGCAGCCCATGTTGGAGCGTTTTGCTTGAATGGTTTCATGAAAAACTAATCATCTGTTCATCATGGAGATCAAACATACGCAGGGTGCAATGATTAGGAAAAGCAATCTGATAAACCTTGAAGAGTCAGTAGTCCAGATATAATAATTTTGAGATTAAAAATGCCCCATCCCCTCCTCCTCCTCCTTATCATTCTCATCCTGTCAGCTCTTATACCCTCCTCAAAGTTCAAGCAAGGAAGCAAAATTGTTATCTTGTTTGTAATTGCTGCTCAATTGGCTTCTGTGCAGCCACAGTCTATCTCTATTTCCTGAGCATTTGTCAAAGAGAGATAACCCAACCTTATCAAGATTAATTTCTATTCTGCATTCCACTGAAAAGACACAACTCAAAAGACTGAATTTTCCAATTATTCTTATTCAATTGCATCACACTCTTTCATACCCAGGCTACGTGAAATTTACCTGATGCCTTTAACAAAGCTGTCATAAATTAGAACAAAGCAAACACTGTTCTCAGGGATGACTATTTAAATTTCTAATATCTACATGCAGTCCTGCTTCACATAAAGAATGCATCCAGTAATTAGAATGGACCTTGTCGACAGGCAGGCCACTCAGTTATCTATTTCCACTTTTGAAGCAAACATGAGAAGTAATACGGAGGTCAAAGCAATCTGCCGGCTTCTTTAATAGCCTGCTTCAACAAAAAAATAATTGGGATGAGAAAGTTTTATAAAGTCGCTGGAGAAAAGTGGCGTTGTTCCAAGTAAACCATTTAAAGTTGGCCAGTGTCAAGGTTCCCGGGAGATCAGAGGAGAAAAAGATGATTTATTATGTACAGAGATTCTCTCAAGCTTAAAACAATTACCTGCAGATGCCCCTGTGTTACTTAAGCAAATAAAGTGAAAATAAATAGTGGCTATGTAATGTTTCATACACCCGCTGAACGTAATAACATTTTGTCGTTTCCACAAAGTGGACTGGAATGAAATTAGAGGTCCCTGTAGTCTGTAATGAAATGTGGTGCCTCCCGACTCTAATGCATTTTGTCATCATGAGGACATATCAATGCTCTTCTATAACTTTCTCTTGATTGATGCAGGCTTCAGAAATAAAGACAAGCAAAAACATTAACATCAAGGGACTCTGGATGCGGATTTTTAAGAGATGAAATATGATATGAACAGTTAAAATTACATTTGTAAGATGCACATATAAACCTGATGTTTTCTTTTTAGATATAATATACAGCTAAAATGGACTTTCACTTTGATATTACTTATTGAATTGCACTATTTTGAACTTTATGAACACCACTCAACTTGTTGGATTCATGGTTTTGCCTTGTCTTCAGGTTTTCAGAAACTGAAACGTAATATTCAGAGGTTCAATATTAATAGTTAAATTGACTTAGACACAGTTTCTTAATGTAAATAACTTCAATTAAAAGGTTTGAAGACAGGCCTATAAAATAAATGAGTAAAATCTTTCTTTGCAGAATTGACATGCAAATGAATTGGTTTTTGATGTCATTTTATAGTGTCAGTTCAAATGATGATATTGTAATAGTTTTATTGTAGTGTAAACATTTGTAGCTGTATATTTTACTGCAATATGGACCTCAGAAGAGTAGGTTTTGGCAAGAGAAACAAAAAACAACAAGCTTGAACCTGTGATTTTAAATATTAAAAAATATGGATATAAAAACTCAAAAAACAAAGATGAGTCATCACATATTTCAGAGGTTTCTTCTGTTTTGATGACAAAACAGGTTTGAGTTTTTAGCTTTGGGTGATTATGCAACTCAGTACGAAAAAGAAAATACATTATTTGTTGAATCCAGACAATATTAATAACATAACTGCCGGTAAATTGAACATTTTCTCTCTGACTTGTCACAGTTTATAATCTACCAGAGAACAATATGGCCCTTATTGTCCATGGACGCAGCTGACGGAGGCTCTTTCCTCACTAGAGATGGTGTTCAAATGGACCGCTGGACATCCCACTGGGACCAGGAAAGATGAAATACAGTGGGGCCACAATGGAGCCCACAACTACAAATCCCCAAGGCTGCAGTATCACTCGCCCTTCTATTGCATTACCACTCATTACAAACCCCACCTCGGGGCAAAACCAGTGAATGCTCATTGTAAACTTTATCTGTGGCTACATTATCTTATATAATAGTTTGCATTAACGCATCCTCTGGTAGTAACAGGTTCATTTATTGTTACTGTGAGGCTAAAAAAACACAAATAAGGCTCAGTGTGTCTAATTTTAATGCCACTCTCCAAAACTAGATTAGGAAGAGAAAGGGAGGTCATTATCGGGTGACAGGGAGGCGTTGGTTAATCTGTGAATAATGTCAAGTGTGGGGGGGTGGAGTGATGTGCAAAGGAGGGGTATTTTGGTGGAGGGGTGCATAGATTGTGTCGTCTGGCAGCTCATCTATATTTTATGCTGCCACTCAGACAAATGAAACAGGAGCCACCCGGAACAAGGGGGGACCCTCTGACACTTCAAAGGGAAGTCCTATGGGTGGTTTCTTATTGAAGCTAGGCCTGTACCAACCCCGACCCACATACATAACCCCCCCCAGCCCATGCTGAGAAGCTGCTGGGGCCTCATTAACCCTTAAACAGGCTTGTGAGGGGTGCGACGTACAGGAGACTAATTACCCCACCAACACACTGGATGAGATGCTCCTGCTCCGACACACAAACACACACCACACACAGCGCCGGTAGTGGTGATGAGACCAGTGATAGTGGTGCAGGAGGCTCCAGAGTGTATGCCCTAATTGAAAACCCTGATCCCCTGTTTTTTTTTTGTTATGATTAGCAGTTTCACAGCCTTCCACCCCCCCACCCCCCTT
>NW_019524106.1:129253-156241 GCF_002814215.2 Seriola lalandi dorsalis | reverse complement strand
CTTCCCCACATCCCCCCATATGCCCCATCCCCGCTGTCACACAATAGCAGTATTTCACGATTAGCAAAATCTGACAGTGATAATGAGGAGAGAGGAAAGATGAAAGGGGAGGAAAGAGAGGGGACACCGAATGAGAGAAAAAGAGGCAGATATCAAAAGAAGAGACTAATTGAGGTAACGCAGCCAGCCAAATCCACAGCCTCATTTGCATAAAATAGTGCAGCTTCATTTGGCCATCTCTAACAACGCTAATGTCTTAACAAATTAATTTTGCAAATTAGGCACGCCCAGTGGAGCTCACCAGCAGATTAAGCAGATTAAACAAACAGATGCTGATTACCCCTGGGCGGGCTGAGAGGTGTATTTCTGTGGGTATGTTCGCCACTCTCAGTATTACAGGTCTTACACCGTGACATGTGTGACAGAGCAGCAACTTTTTAGGCGCAGGGAACGGGTGCAGACCAAACCCTCTCTGTGAACCGTCAGGTACTGCACACCTGTCGAAACGTGACACTGCCTGACTCATAGTCATAGAACAGCTCAAATGTACACAAAATATAATCGAATCCACTGAGATTCCTCCTGCAGGGAGATATAAGTGTGGATATGGGACCATTTTTTTTACATATAAATATTTGATATGTAATGCAAACGTAGGGAGAGAGATTGTGGCAAAGAGGGCAAGGGAGAGAAAATTTGAATGCAATTGTGCTGCAGTTATATGATCTCTTATTAACTGTGTATTAATTGATGGCAAAGCAAAACACAGGTCCTCTGCTGAACAGATAGAGGCAGCAAGGAATGCAAAACACACTAAAGTTTATGCAAGACCTTGTTCCCTCTGTTTCATTTGAAACTTCATCACTTTCTTTCTGCTGACACACACGCTTAAATCTGTGATATTCAATGTTTAAATTTTATTTTTGGTGGCCATTTTTCCAATCTGATTTCTCTTTTCTCGTCTAGATAGATAGATACTTATTTGATTTATCCCCTAGGGGAAAATCATGTGTCCATTAGCTCATTGTTGATAACTACTGATGATTTCCTATCTTTCCCAGAATTCCCAGTGTGAAGGGGAGAGAATGCTAACATTATACAGTTGATGGGGAAGTTAAAGGGATGAGATTTTCACATCATCAGTCCATCATGAAATTTGTGTTATTACATTCCCTACATACTTTGTACATCCTGTTTTATAGAATGCACATCCCTATAGCTACATATATATGACTGAAGCACATGCTCGGGGACTAGGCCTGAAACTCTGAGGTTAGATGGCAGCGAGAGCTCATCGCTGGGTCTCCCGCCGAACCACTGTGTTATCAATTCTCAACAATCTCACGGTGATAAACTTTGAGTGAGTTTGCCCTTGTGCTTCTAACTGCCAAAACAACACACTACCTCCACCAGCATAATTCTGCTCAGCAGCAGCAGCAGCAGCAGCAGCAGCAGCAGCAGCCTGAGAGCAGTGAAGACTTGAAGTGCAACCCTCAGCTGCAAAAACCAAAAATAAAAACATCTCCATCACACATCAAATCTTTTTCTTTCTTTTTTTTTGTTTTTAGAGCATTTGAGCAAAACATGTTCAGCATGAAGCCTTCTGAGGAGTGATTGTTATCACTGCTGCCATCGAGCCGTCAGTCTTTTCCTCCAAGTTTTAATCCTCACTCTCATCACAGTTTCCAGCCCCAGTGTCCCTCCTCCAGTCCCCTGGTGCTGTGTTGTGTGACAGCTGCTGCCCTCTTTGGCGGTGGTGAAATGAATAGATTATGAGCAGTAATTAGGTATACAGCAGAATCAATGTGCTCTGGGGCAAGGCCTGGGGGTGGAGTAGGAAGTAGAGGGTATAGAGTAGAGGGGTGTGTGTGTGGGTGAGCGAGACAGAGAGAGAGGAGAGGAGAGAGAGGGAGAGGGCAAAGAGCAGCAGGGGGAGTCAGGAAGAAGCCATGGGGGCTTGGGGGTGGGTTTACAAACCAAAAAGAATCTTGGCGTTGGTGTGACTCAGGATTACTTCTTGCTGGAGGCTTTTCATTATTATTTTCATAGTTTTGGATTTCAGTCCAAATGATAATAATAATAACATCTGTTAATTGGTGAGAGTGTGGCATGTGATGAAAAAGCTAAAAAGAAGTTCAATAAGGCATGGGCAGTCACATGATCATACAGGTTGCAAACAAACCCCCAGGTTTACCGAAGTTATTTACAAGAAAAACAAAATATATATAGTTTTGATTCAAACTGGTTGACATCCATTGGAGATTGTTGACGGCCAGCTACAACAACACACAAGGGCAGGATCATGAGACTAAAGGAGTTCGGTAGCCTTCCGAGCATCTCTATTTGTAGCGTAAGAGGGTAAACAGTACTGAAACACATCACAACTGGACACAAATTTGGAAAATTAAGTAATTTTAAGTAATTTTTTAATTAAAAAAAATTAACAAGTAAAGCTTGTCAATCAACTGGCTGCCATTTCTTTATTCTTTCACCTCTGTTTAGTTTAGACAAATTGTGATTTTAACAATTCAAAGATTTTTAAATGTAAAAACAATGCGTGAGAAAAGAGACTTGTAGCAACCAAAATATGACTTTATATCCATTACGCAAATGTAACTTCCAATTTAACAGATTTTAACTACGTTAAGGATCCCTTCAATATGAGCAATTTATAATACTTTATAAAAACGCCTTAAATTTTTTAATGGATGGGTCTCTCACCCAGCAAAAGATGAGTTCAATGCTTGTTTTAGTTCCATTCAGAAATATCATAGAGCCCAATGAAGACAGCACAGCTCAGCCCTACCGTTATAAAAAATACGACACTTTAAACAATGTTCGTTACATTTTTTCCAAATACTCAGACAACAAGTGGCCTGCTGAGAGTCTTTCAAACACACAAACTTAAAACTGGACCTACCGTAATTATTGTTATTATGTGCGCCCAAAACTTTCCTGTGTGATGAGGGATTATCACGCTCAGTTTTATCTCCAAATAAAGAGATTTAATAATCTGATTAAACTGTTTGTTTCTTCAGGTTAATGATTTTTGCATCACATCTTTACTATGGCAATGTTGCAGTCTGTTAAAATGTCAACAATTACTTTGGTATGTTATTGTAACTGATAGAAATGCCAAAACTACAGAAATGAAAATTAGAATAAACTGATGATATGTGTTGATGATAAATATGCTTTAATGCAAATGTGATACAATTTCCTAATACACAGTATATAAAGGGTTGTAATATACAAATCCTTCGTATTCGTGGAGTAATGAAGTAAGTAATTAATGAAATAGAAACTTTGAAGCAGGGGAAAATGTTTTTAAAGGAGCAAATTTTTAAAGGAACAACACATGAAAAGGAGGATTATGAGGGAGATGTTGCGTTAAGGGGGTGGCTGGGATGAGAGAGAGGTGGTGGTGGTGCAGGATGGTGTTATACCCATCCCCAGCCCTGGATATGCCCTCCAGTAAAGCATCTTACTCCTTTTTTTAGTGGCAGAGTGCTGGATGACCTGCCTGTGATCTCCTCCATAATTAACATATGCTTGTTAGTCAAGGTTGGTTGGAGGCTCTGCGACCCATACACACACACACACACACACACACACACACACACACACACACACACACACACACACACACACACACAAGAGTGAGGATCTGCTTCTCATGCTGGTACTTAGGGAGGAACGAGGCAGACACTCAGAATTATATAACACAAAGCAAAAGAAGGGCAGTCATACAGGCAAGGTTTTACATGAGAATCACTGAGCATATGTCACACTGATCACCATACGTGTTAATTTCCGCCATTTAATTTTGTCCAAATTCAAATAACACTTATCAGCGTCAATGCCTTGGGTTGATCTGATCAAATTTGCTCTGAAAATGACTCCAAACCACTTTAATAGGGTCATGAATATGAAGTGCTGAAGGCGCACGTGTCGTATTTGTCCAATCTCTCCCCACCTCATTTGGACATAATGAAGACATGGCCCTACTTCTGATTATTCCCTCCATTTCCCAGGGCTCTTGACCTCTCTGTGAAAAGATAAATAGAGGCTCCTTAACCAATCAGGATAACAGATGAGAGTCGGTGTGTATCTAAGCTGAGTTATGCCAATTTATTCTCCGCAAGGAAATCCAAAAGTGTTTTTTTTTTTTATAATGATTACTACATTAAGTGTAGGTGGGGTCAGAAGCCTCTTTTTCAGATCTTAGCTCACTTTAAAACTCCTGTCGTCTTTATGAAAAAGCACACCCAAAGGAGGAAAAGTTGTCATGGGTCAGAAAGATGAAAACAAGGCGACAAAACCAGAGTAAAAGAAAGAAAAGTGCGAACATCCATGTGCGGTGCTGCAGCCACAAGCGCATCTGTACTGTATTGCATGTTTATATGTGTGTGTATGAGAAGAGGGGGGGCGAGGGGGGGTTGCATGCTGTCTGGTTATGTAGAGGTGTCTAGTGAGTGTGTGTGTGTCTGTGTGTGTTTGCTCTCACAGCATCTCAATGACATCAAAGCACTGTGCAAACTGAGCCCCTGGCAGCTCTTTAGAATCCCATCTCCCCTCTCTGTTTAAAGCGGGCAAGAGAGAAAAGACCCGAACTAATAAAAGAGGTGTTATTCAAAAGAGGAATAGACTGCTCAAATGTGTGTCATGTTTGTGTGTGTGTGTGTGTGAGCCTCAGAGAAAGAGAGAGGAGGAAGGAATATGAGGAAGAAAGAGAGGAAAACAGGTGAAAGATGACAGGGAGATAATAAAGAAAGATGGTAAGAGTGAGGGTGATAGAGAGGAAGAAAGAGGGCAAAGGGAGCAAATACGGGACGGCAGCGAAAAAAAAAAAGGAAGGAAGTCAACGTTTCCCCAAAGCCTAGTTCTTTTCACACGGCTCTTCATCGCTCGTTCCTCCTTGTGATGCTGACACAAAAGGTGAAACGACTGTTTGTGTAATCAAACAAAGCACAGGCCAAAAATCTCACATTTTATCGGCTTTGTTCTGTGCTAAAGGTTGTGCCGTGTGCTGTCAGTGATGGTTTTTTATGCTTAAACAGAGCAGGAACCAAGAGAAGAAACAAAAGAAAAATTGTTTGTCATTGTGAATAATTTGGGTTTGGGCTGATCCGATGCTAACCTGCATGAAAGATAATCGCTCGCGGCGGGGTGGGGGTGGGAGTTGGGGGTGTATCAGGTGCATTTCTCCTCTGAGTGCAGTAGCCATTATGGCCAGTTATAATTTATTGTTTGTGTCTTCATCATGTGATAATCTTTTTATTTTCCTTTTAATGGCTGCCAATCATTTGCAAGAGTTTCCTGAGAAATGAGCTGAGCATGTTTAATATGTTTTTTTTTGTTTTGTTTGTTTTTTCTCTCTGACTTGAGAGGCGATGAACAAGAAATCGAAAGCATGTGACAGAGGAAGAAGCACATAGGGAGAAAAGCCCAGTTCAATTGACATTGTAAAATGAAATACTTTGTAAAAGGGAAATAAATGCTGCAGTGAGTGGAAGATTCATGCGCTCAAATAAACTGGGGCTTTTGAATTTTTAATTGGAGCGGCCCTAATTATGGCCATCAGACAGTACTTCTAAACACACTCACTGCACTTTCTCCCCATTGCTCTTTCCCCCAGCCTCTCCAGTTTGGCTGTGGACGAGGCCTCAGTCCGGGTGTATTTTTCCATGCCATTAATATTTGATGAAAATGGGCCAGGCTGCATCAGCTGCTCATCGCCACTAAGAACATGGCCTCCATTATGAGCCCTGTGCTTCCTCTCAGCCGTGTACATTAGCAAGATGACAGAGCGCACGGATGGATGGGAGGTGCGAATGCATGTGCGCACACGGGTTAAAGTATTGGTTGTGCATGTCGGCGCATGTGTGCGCGCGCGGGTGCAAGTGTCGGGTCGTCAACTATCCCTGTCGATTGATGCTATTAGATGTTGAGAAACAGTTGGGTGTGAGCTATAATTGAGCTGACACTAATAATGAAAGCAGATACTGTCTGGAAGCCCTTGGCAATATGCTAAAGATATTGATGCCCCTAATAATTCAGGGGCTCGACAGAGTGGAGGAGAAATCTTTTTTTTCTCTTTCAGATCTTGCCCAGGAAGCAGGGAAATAAGATTTAAAATGGTTCTAAAATGCGGTGAAGCTCCATCTTTTAAAGCTTTTTCTGGTCTAGTATTCAGTCATCATGAATCACTGACAAACGCACGAGGAAGTTCAGACAGTATAGATTACAGCATGATGGAGTTTGTAGGAAATTGCCTCTCGTTTTATTGAAGTTATATTGTACTGTAGTTAGCTATAAGAACAACATGCTGGTCATATTTGATTTAACAGAGCAGGTAGTTGGCCTTCTCTCTTTCTTTCTCTCTCTTTGTCTCTCACTCTCTCTCACACACACACACACACACACACACACACACACACACACACACAAACACAAACACATACACGTTTTGTTTCCATGTATCACTCACTGGGGAATGTAGGAGGCCAATGTTAGGGATCATAAGTTTGTGTTGAGCTTTAGTCAAGGACCTCCATAATGACCAACTCAACCTTGTGACTCCTGTCTGAGAGCCAGGTCCCTGGGGGTGGCATGAGTGTGTGTGTGTGTGTGTGTGTGAGTGTGTGTGTGTGTGTGTTGACAAGAGGGGGTTAACACCATAATCTGAAGATAAGGTGCAAGGTCCAAAGGTTTTACACATCCATACGGCTACATTAATATATATATTAAAAAATTAACAGGAAACATGCGGCCATTTGGTGTCCACACACGGCTCAAATTATCTACACACTCTGTACACCCAACTGAAACAAATTTTACATCTTCTATGTCAGTAGCTCACAAAATCCATAGCTTGCATTTTCCTCTTACAGCTTCTCTCATTAATCAGTTAAATTATTCACGGGGGCCAGAATCAGTCACAGTCATGCACTTTGGTCAAAACTATAAATGCTGCTAAAACATGGAATGACTGATTGGCAAGTTCCATTTGACGGGGCTAAAAAGGGCAACTTTGAGCTGAAGCTCAGCCGTGATGGCAAATGGAAAGAGACTGGGGTAAGTAGAGTAGAAAGCACCTGTCATCTCCAGCTCTCAGCCTGCTTGATTAACATCAAATTTTAATTTTTCTCTCAGACTTGCGCACTGAAAGGTTGTTATGCTCCTGCTGCACAAGCTCTCGTCCGTGTGTGTGTGTGTGTGTGTGTGTGTGTCTATAAATGAGTGTGTTTGCCTGTGTAAAACAGAGAATGCAAGAATATTTCTACATTCAAACTTCACACTTACATATTCTTGATGACTACAAATGCTGTTTAAATGAATTGTAGATTAGTGAATACAATATCCATCTGGTACGTACTAATAGACCCAACTCGATTAAAATAAATTCCCACCCTCCCCTTGAATTATACTCTATTGAGTTAAACTGTATCTCACCATGTAAAAATAAAAACCCTATCAGGGGAAATATAGAACACAATTACTTCAAAGGCTTTTCCCCAAAACCGCAACACAAAGCTACATGAACGCAGGACCCAGAAACAACTCTAAACGGTTGCAGTCCCAACATGGAGGCTGCAATATTTCTTAATTGGATGATGGAAATCACACGGGCCTTTTGTTTAGCTCCGTGCACCGGGAACGTGCCACGCTCCTTCCTCTCCGACTCTCACTCGCTCTCCCTTTCTCATTTGAATATTCATTGAGATATCAATTATTTATCCCTCACCACAATGACTTGCTGTATTACTATGTGCCTCCATACAGTATAACATAGTAGCATATGCATTTTACTGAATAATACATGGAATAAGTGGAATAAATCAATATGTAATAATACCAAGTAACAACATTAGAATAATGTAAAATTACAGAGATATATAGAAATATTAAAAAAATATATAGGACAGAAGAAAGTTAGAAAAAAGCATTGATTTGCATTTATTAATTAGGTTTTGTTTTGTATATATATATATATATATATATATATTGTATAATATCTATGTTGAAAAAACTACTATTTTCAGTCATTTCATTCTATAAATGTATTGTTTTCTTTTTCCCACGACCGTGATTAAACCAGAAATATATTCCCTTTAATTGTTCATTAAAATTTAATACCTGCCAACATTAAAGACATTTGTTTAGAATAAGTTTAACAGAGGAGAATGGTGGAAAATATAAGGATTTACATTAAACTTCACTGTTACCTTTCACGAAATTGTAAATTTAATGTATATTTGCTCATCTGTGCGCACACGCACACACCCACACCCACACACATAAAGGGTGCACACACAATACACATCTTTATAACTGAAGTGCTCTCCCCTCGCATGTAATATATGTAGGTTTATATTAGGAGGCATTAGAGCGCATGCAAAGGTAGGAATAGGACAAAATATCTGAAAAGCTCTTGTACAATAACCCTATTACCCCCCGAGACACATTCCCATTTACACGCCGTTGCCCCTGTGAGCTGTTTTCTCTTCGTATTATTATTATTGTAGGAAAACAATGAGATGACTAATCAAAATATAATTTCAGCAGTGCGGAGCAACTCTCACTATTACAGCTGCACCTCAACCAACTATGACCTGAGGAGAAAAAAAAAAAAAAAAAATCATGGCCTCACCAGCCAATACTCTTTCTCCTTCAAGCCAGCTTCAACACAGACACACACACTCACACATAACCACACAACACACACACACACACACTCACACACATTTAGACACACACTCTCACGAACACAGACACAGCAACACACCATCGCCCGTTGCTGTAGCACAGAATAGATGACCGCACTTACTTTAAATGTCCCATGAAGGAAAGTTTTCAGATTTTTTTCTTCTCTCCTCCGCCTCCCTCAGACCAACTCCGCTCTTAGTGCCTCGGCAAAGAGAGGAGAGGAGCTCAGAGAAAGTGTACCCGCCATAGGCACCCAGCTGTTAGCCTCTCTTATCAGATATCTATAGCTAAGAAAGCAGGTGGCTCCCTATCATTTTATACATTTTCCCCTGTATGGTCTTCTACCTTGCACGGATACAGACTGTGCTCTCTGCATCTGGTTGCACAAGCACAATCAATATGGAAGGGGAGAGCTATTTTATGATTGGAGAAGTTGTTGTGTTTTTGGTGGTGAAATTCATTATTTAGTATCTGAACCTTCAGCAATTCAGTATCATTTATTCATAAAGTCCCTTTTTGCCAGGAGGAAATGGATACAGCTGCAGCAACCGAGAGAGAGAGAGAGAGAGAGAGAGAGGGAGGGAGAGAGAGAAGAAGGGAGGGGGATAGAGAGAGAGAGAGCAAGAGAAGTAAAGAAAGAGAACGAGGGGGAGAGATGAAGAGAAAGAACATGTGGGGGGTGCAAGCAGGGGAGGCGGATGGATTGATGATATTGATCAGGCACCTCTTGAAATAAAGGCATTGGGGCTTTATTTTTTCAAGCTCTCATGATTGACAGATAAAGAGAGGAGATGGCTGGGAGGAGGAGCGGGCCTTGAACATCACATGCCAGCGCTGAGCGATTAAAGCAGCTCTTCTGACAAGCACAGCGAGGCAGGCTCAAGCACACTACAGAGGCAGAGGGATGGATTGTGAGGAATCACTCGAAATGATGTTTGTTTACTTTGCAAAAACACAGGAGAAAGAGAGCAGAGAGGGGGAGAGTTGTTAAGTGGAGGAGTCATGCGTGTGTGTGTGTGTGTGTGTGTGTGTGTGTGTGTGTGTGTGTGTGTGTGTGTGTGTGTGAAACAGCTTGCTTTGTAAATTTGTTCCTCAGAAGCTGCAGCTATGGACCGTACAAATGCTGACTAATGTCGAAGCTGCTGCACCGTTCTTTGAGAAGTGAAAAAAATAAAAATAAAAAATACAACAGCTGCAAAGGAACAGTTTTTTAAAAAATGGCACCGCATTCTGTGAAAGTCTGAATCTACAGTCTGTAGTATATTACAGAAATGAGAAGAGATGTATGAAATCATTTACTACGCAATGTTTTTCCATATTTTTCTCTGACAAGGAAATCTTTCTGCGCTCACAGAAAAGGGAAAAAGGGTTTTTTTTCATTGTCTATTTTGTATTCTGTTCAAAATAAAAGCAATTTGAAAATCGTTCCAGGTCTTGAATTATTTAGATTCAACTTAGTGCAACGCTAGCACCAGAAATTGCTGAGATCCATCTCAGTCAGGCAGTAAAGAATGAGGTGCACCTGTAGCTGCCATGGCCTTTGGCTTCTGAGCCGCCATTGGCTGCCCTTACTTCCTGTTTTGGGTGTAGTACTGTATGTTCTTGTACTTGTGTATCTGTGTTAATTGTATTGTAATTTGTATTGGGAGTTAATAATAATAAAACAAATACATTAGTTGCTTATACTTAACTAAACTGAATAGTCCTTTTTAAAGGTGTCTGGATTGTCATTCATGGTGAATGATAACAAATAAATCTCTTTTACTTGTATAGGTGAGACAAAAGAAGGTGAATTAATGGTTTTTATTTATGAAAATATTAATGACATTAAATACACTGTAATATTTATTGCTTACATATGGCTATGAGTTCATGCCTTTATTACTACAGTAGACAGTGTCATTTGCTTTCATTCTTGTTTTAATATGGGTCTTTGTTCCAATGAGCTGAGATGTTAATGCTGCAGTGGGCTGCAATCTGCTGGGGCAGGCCATAAATGTGTATCAGTCCCTTTATACAATTTGAAACTTTAAAAAAAACCTGAATTTATTTATTCATTCCTTCCTCCGCCATAAATCCTTTTTTAGCCCAGATGCCTGCCTATGTTCTGCTCTCCATTGTGAAGCCGCTGTGAGTTATAAAGCACAGAGTGGTTAGACGAAGGTTGCAGGCGACAAGAAATGTTATAAACCTTTAGAAGAATAACATTATGTTCACATTAGAATGTGTTTGAACTTGCTGATAGAATCACCATCAAGGAAAGTAAATGAATGTTCAGTTTTGTTTAGTTCAGTTTTTGTACAAGCTGTAAAGGTGAAGAAATTAGTATCACTTCACAATGCTCTACCATCACCCTGCCTGTACCACCATGACTGAAAAACACAAGTGAATCATCAGAGAACTGCATACACTGTAGCTTTATAACTATTGCCTGCTATTTCCAACAACATTTCTAATAGAGTCTGCAAATGTGTGAAATGCTGCCACATTTATGAGAAAAGGACTTGGTGTGTATACCTACAGGGTGCTGTAAAACCCTGAAAAAAGTTTATTGAATTTATATACTGTAAGCCATGGTCTAAATGCTAGGAGGTTTGTTAGATTCTGAGATTTACTGTATAGCTGTTACTTTCCTTATGAAATGACAACTTAGGGCTCAGTGAATTACCCAAGCTCTTGGTACTGGAAATACTTCAAGACAAAGATGGACAAGATGTCTGAGTGAGACAGAGCCACATCCACATTTTCAGCCATGAGAAAAGAGTTATAAACAATGTAGTGCATAACAGGCGAATAAAAAAGAATCTAGTGTATAATGATAGAAAGAGGGGAAGCTATACACAAAGCACACACAGGCACAATCTGTGAACAAAATGTAACACAACAACAGCCTTTCTATCTTTCTGCACAAGGACTCACACTAACTAAATCTAAAATTTAAGAAGACTAAAGTAACGTTTGAAAATGACTGACCAGTCCTTTTGATATCGCAAACAGGACTAAAGCAGAAAATGTCAAAAAACAGGGTTACCTTTTCACTCTCAATAGACAAGCCTCAGGGTTTGTCTTTGTCCTTGTCTAATGGCACTGCAATTTGTACCTGACAGGGAAACACATTTCTCAGTTAATGGATACAACATGAATTTAAACAGACAACAGACCCAAGAATGGGTCTGGGCAGGTGTAAACTCCTGACTTGTTTGTAACAAAATAACTACTTTTGGGATCAATTTTTTCTCTATTTTTGTGTGAAAATTTAGTCAGAAGTGAAAATGTGATGTTAGTGGAAGGGTCAACAAAAATATTCATTTTCAGCCTTATAACAAGAACAGAATGTGCGACGAACGCATGCAAATTCCATTACATCCAACTCGTCCAACACTTAACACGGAGAACTATCATTCAGAATTACTGTATTGGTAATGAGTTTACGTGTAGTATATTTTACTGATATATATATATAAATGTTTTAAAGGTGCATATTAAACAGAATTCCCTTTTTCCTCTTGACATCTTAAAAGGTTATCCTTCGCAGAATGAGGTTGACTTGATAAATGGTTATTGTTGAACAAGACCAAAATATATATTGATCAAGGGCCATAATAGAGTAGATTAATAGAGCAGTCGTGATTATTTTTTCAGTCTGTCTGCATTTTGAGGCTCAAGGGAGTCTGCTGCCTACTCTCTGATGTCACAGATGTAATACAGGAGCAAGTTTAGACAATGCAAAGTTAAGAGGCCATATTATACCATCTGCTACCTCATAAGGCTGAGATGATTTATCGTGTCTCACCCTATGTAAGAGCACTCTTGAGTGTCACATAATTAAATTAACAATTTAAGATGCCCGGTAACCTAACAGCACCGTAGCGACGTGGAAGCCTGAACAACATTTTTCTTCCAGTAAACTTTGCAAAGAATAGTTCCACATAGCAAACTTCCAGTGTCCAGAGGATACTGTTGCAACATGGAGCTGATCACTCTGAGATAGACAACAATACTACAGTATATGGGCAGAAAAAAAAATCCTTTGAAGTTTTTCTTTATCGGAAGACGCTTGCATTGGGGCTACTTTCAGTTATGGATTGACTGGCAACTCCAGAGTCAGTCATGTCAGCTGTCGATCAAACTGTCAAAGCACAAAAGTCTGGTTCCCAAGCCTCCATGACTGTGCGCGGTAGCTCAGGACTACCAGGGGCCAACTACATTAAAGCACTCGCTTCTCCTTCATTACCAGAGGGACACGATAGCTTTGCCCACCAAAACCCCTGTGAATTCACACTCTATTGTAAATTACATGTACCTGGAGCCCAATGTGATACAATTAGGAGCTGATTATGTGTAAATCAAATGATGACAGCCTGACCGTGTGCCTGTCTGGCATGTTGTCATTCCTTGGTAGCCAATCCACTGCCTCGGGAGAGTGGTAATTGATTCCCAGGCCCCCCTGTGGGAATGCTGCTCCCCTCATCTTGCATGGCACAGTCGTACAAGTGCATGCGAAACCAGAAATTTCAACCAGTGTATGCATCCATGTCGTTATTTTTCCACAAACTTTGACCCACAACTCTTTGGTGCAAGAAATGGAAGAATTTCATCTCCTGTTGCACAGTGAGAGTGGACTATAGGAGAACCATGGAATATACATATAAATTTATGCATGCATACTTTTTGGCACATTAATTGATACTGAAACATGTTATTTTTGTGTGTATGTGTGTGTTTTCTGCCTCTGTGTGTGTGTGTGTGTGTGTGTGTGTGTGTGTGTGTGTGTGTACTTGTGGCATGAGATAAATCACTGACTTCTTTCTGAAGCCTCTTTGAAAAATTCATGAGATGTTGAACCATTGTGTTTGTGTGTGCACATAATACTGTATCTGTGTGTGTGTGTTTGCGTACTTCAAAGCCTAAGTGTGCATGTTAACCTTTACTTTTTTGCTTTCTATCTGAAGCGCCAACACTCACTGTAATGTGACATGTAGCTTATTATTTGTCTCATCATATATTCTATCAAACAACCTTTTTGTAGACGTAGAATATCAAATATTTTCTATTGACTCTTGAAACAGCACCAAAAAACAAAACAGATTATGTTATGTTACTATGACATGAAATGTCATGAGCAATGATTTGAGATCACCCGAAACAAGTTCTAAACAGCAAAATCAATTAACTCTTTTCTCCAAAGGTCTGAAAGCTAATTGGCTCGGACGACAGCAAGTTGGGGCTTTCTCATACACATCTGCACACCACAGCTGGAAAGGGAAGTTAGTGGGAAAGTTGTATATACAGAAATTTTGATTGATTATTGGTTATGCCTTCAATTAAAATTAACATGACAGGCAAATTAAATCAATTAGCATTTTTAATTTTAGGGTAATTCTGATACTAAAAATGAGAAACGTAGGAAAACTTTACCCTGTTGCTCATATCCTGTGTAACCTCTAACCTCTGCTAAAGAAAATCAAAAATACAATCTATTCAAACAACGTCTGTTACACAGTAAGAAGAGAAATACAATATATAAAGAGACGGAACAAGAATAATAGAGGGATTTCACACACCATGACCTGTGAGTGTGTCAAAAAAAAAAAGCATCATGTGAGAGCACTCCAGTTACCAGTGTGAGAGCTATGAGTGTGCTTCATTGAGGATTAGGTCTTTCAGAATCACTCGTCCACAGATCTCTGCCAGTATTCCCAGTGAGACTGATTATCCAGGCCTGTCACAGACACAGAGGATAATTACAGGGTCTCCCTTAGGTCACTGCTCTCTCCCCATGCCCCATGAATGGAAATGCACTGCTGAGCGAGATGCCACAGATGACTGGAAGGGAACACAGGTTACTCTCTCAAACCCACATATACAAAAAAAATTAAATAAAATACAGACAATTTTTTCTTACTCTGTCTCTTGTTGCTACAATTTTTTTTGTCTCTCTACGTTTTTCCACTACAATTCTCACGTTTCTCTTCTTCACTCCTTATCTTGTTGTATCAAGTCTTCTTCTCCGTTTCCTTCTCAGACATATTCTGAGTCTCAGTTAAATTGTCTACCCCTTTCTCTCTTTCAGGTGCACCCACTTCCCTTTTTCAACCTCCACTTTGCTCCATGTCTCCCGTCTCAGCTCTGTCTCTCCCCCTAGTGGCCTATTCATAAATTACACAGTGGAAACTCAGGACACACACCACAACACAAACTCATCTTCCATGCAGTTCACAGAAGTGACTGCCATTGCTGTTGGTGGGAGACTGAGATGCACAAAAGATAGGGTAGAAAAAAAAAAAATAGGCAAGGGATAAAAACTCCACAAGGACAAAGTGACACTGGAAGAAATCCTAGACCTCCATTCCTCCCACAGCCCCTACAGGAACATGACACCAAAGCCCCTTTTCCTTCCAAAATAAAACTGCCTGCAGACTGAGTCCTCTTAGAGGACTCACCACAATAACACCACATGTGTGTGTGTTGAAAAGAGGGACTAAACAAATAAACTTTTCAACCTTTCCCAGCTAGACTCTGCTGATTGTGTAGAGCCACAAAGCACAGCTCTATTTTTTTTACACTGTGTTATTGAGACAGGTTTTAAAAGGTTTCAGGGTTAAATTATTTAATTTTCTAGGTTTGATTATTATTTCACTTTCAGCTCTCCAAGATACTGTTGCTGGCGGCCAAAGGGATTGTTTCATTCAGTCAACACACTGAAAGAAATGAAAGCAATGACATCACTGTTGTTTTGTTCAGCACTGCACTGATAGTGGCTCACATAAATAAATGATAAGGCGCAGGCTGAGCCAGGTTGGGTCATAGGGTGTAGTTGTTCATAGGATAGGTTTGACCCAATACGTCTAGTCGTCTGAGAGAAATCTATGAAGACTAGCAGCAAAGGGAAACAAGAGAAACAGACACAAGTGAGAGAAAGAGAGTGGCTGGGGGAGAAAGAAAATACAACTAAAACAAAGGAACAGATACTACAGTGCACTACAGCTGTGCCATTTAGATAAAAGAAAAAAGCATGCTGCTTCATTTTGCCCTGTGTGAAAAGCTTCAGAGACATTAGCAGCATTTAGGATCACTTCAGAGCCAACCTTGTGCACTGTCCAGGACCCCACCCTCCCTTCACCCCTCACACTGTGTGTGGCTGCTTAATTATTGATGCTTATGTATTGCTGATTTTGGTCTTTGTGCCGTCCCTGGTGAACGCTCTAGTAAGGCGGATGGAGGTATTTATCTAACTCAGAGAGTACGGCTCTATTCCTCATCCTGTCCACACACCACCCGGCCATCCCAATGGATATGACCTCAGCACTGCTGCACCGAGAGGACGTTCTCACACATGCAGGAGTATATGTTTTCATTTACCACTGAAATTATATACACATGAGCAACTGAGGGCTATGATTCAGTCTACGGTTATTCATGCGCAAGTACTGTCAGAAAAAGGCCATAAACTAGGCCATTATTTTGAAAATACATGACAAAAACATCAACTGCTGACCTTAACTCTGAATTTACACTATTAATCAAGAGTAAATCTCCAATCAAAGGCCATTTTTAAAATGTTTGAAATGTTTCCTACTTAACCAGTGATTTCAAATTCATTCATTCATTATTTAACACATTCATCTACAGTATTTTCAGTTAAATCCATTTTAGGTAATGTCATGTTTATTGTATCACAGGTTGTGTGATATCCTAACTTCCACAAGCACAAGTACAATGTAGGTGTGTAACTGCTGGATTATGCTCTTGTGCTCTGAGGAAGAGCAATTGTGCTCTCTTGTGGTGAAAAGGGATCATTGCTGTTTTTTGGGTAATTGCTGTGACAGTGTGTCCCAGTTGCACACATAGTAACTGTATATATGCAGTTTTTCCTTGTATATTGTGTTTGCACTTATTATAAAAAAAAATATATATATATCACCATGCTTAACTGTTATACCAACAGGTACATTTGATGTGCACAGATTCATGTCAACCAAACTGCTGCTTTGAAACGTCTGCCAATTAGACTTCACAAATAGACAGCAAAACTTTTTTCCAATAATGCAACTTATTTATTGATTTATTTTTGTTTGTTTTCTGCATACTGATTGTTTTTGAGTATTTTGAGTAGTGTTTCCAGTGATTTGGGACAATGTGAAATCGTAAAAATTGATAACATAATGAACTATTTTACAGAAATAATCCAATTGTGTCACATCTGTCATTGTAGGGCATATTATTTGAATTATTTTCAGTCTGTATTTTTGAATTGAATCAGATATGGGCATGCTTTATGTATCAAGATTCTGCATTCTCCAGTGGTCTGAGTAGAGCTACTTTGATGAAAAATACTCTTTTATCCCACAGTCTTACATTCTCAAATAGACAATCAGACCTATAGGTCTCCTACTGCCAGTCTCAGGGCTGTTCAATAGATCCTATCAAACAGATCTGGTTACACAAGCTGTAGCTCTAAGAAGGTGGAGGACCTCCAAAAACAATATTAGCAGTATTGACATCTCTAATGTGTGGCAAAGGTCTAATCCCAGAGGCCACCGCACTAATGGGGAAATATTGAGTGTTGCCAGAACAGAGGTTTTCTTCTAATCTGTCCATTATGTGCTTTGGACGACCACTTTCACCAGAGATGAATGTACAGAGATGGATGGAGATAATGTGATCAATTTTGATACAATAAAAGGGGTGATAACTCAAAGTCAGTCACACTCTCTGATGATTAGCTCATGCCTGTCTTAAAGAATACTATTAAACTAAGATCTCTGAGCCATTTCCTCTCTTAGTCTCTCTTTCTATGGTTTGCTGAGTGATCCAATCAATGCAAACCCTCTTCATCTTTCCCCATTTCATCCCTGACTTATTGCGACCCTTAAAAATCTTTTCTGTGTCACTCACTTTCAGACTTTTTTTCTCATGAATCTTACCGGCAATCAACCATTTCCCACATTGGCCACCAGTCCATTAAGTCCACCTTTTCAAATCAAGGACACCTGAAAGAAAGCAGGACCGTCACTAAGATGTAGGGCAGCAACCACCAGTCTCCAGGACTTAAGCCTGTATGCATAGCTTTCCACGTTTGACTAAATAAGGGAACTGGCAGGATGTGAGAGACAGTGAGGGAATTGGGGGAGCTGAAATTGGGTGATTTAAGAAGACGCATCCAGTTCTCTGATGCATAACTAAGACAACACTGTGGGTCTGTGGTTTAGCAACACACAATGCTCTTCTTTAGCCCTGGGCTCTATCAGAGCGCCCTATCTCGCCTCCACATCCAGCCACTCTGGGTCCACACATCAGCCCAGCCAGCCAGCGGATGGCACTGTAGCTGGTGATAACACATTGCATTGTCTCTTAGTTTGGAACATGTTTGGCGGCAGTCTGGTGCTGCAACTCCAACTGAAAACTAGTGTTGGGCGGGATGAGGTATGTGGCGAGTATGTGGTGGCAAAGACACAACCACGGAGCTAAAAATTACATTTCTCCTTTAGATGTTTATATGACGATAAACTATTTTATGAAATAAAAAGCTGCAACTGGTGATTTTTTTTCTTTTCATTTCACACAGATGCAAAAGTGAATGTTTGTCATTATTTGCCTGATAAATTACTTAAAGGTTTAAAATCTAAAATTGTTGCATCATACAGTTTATTGAACTGATTTTTTTGTCCTTTTTTGAACATTGATCTGCTATTTTATATAAATTGCAAATGGCCTCACCTGTGCAGCGAGAAACCTTTATGATTAGTGTTCAGAAATACCAATGTCATTACACTCTCTGAAATCTAATGCTTTGCTGCATTTTAAATGAACATGATGAGATGATCCAATGTTTTGTGCTCCCAGGAGGAAGTTCAGTCAAAAGAGACACCTGCTTCCGAGCTCCAGGAGCAAACTATAGTGACATGGGGGGGCAAAAACGCTGAGTTCTGTAATTAGATTGAATTCAGTGTTATAGACTTGTTCATGTTAAATCATGTTCATTTTTCAACTGATGACCTGCAGTAGGAAGGTATAAATGGCAGCTACTTCCCGTCTGAACATGTTCGCCTGCTGTGTCGCCAGGTGTCAGGAATGCCACAGCTGGTGGACTACATTTTAACTTAGTCTTATGCCTCTTAGTTGTAAGTTTGTGGTTGCTGCCACTCAAACTCACACCCATGAAAATTGTCTCAGACCACTTGTGCAACATTAACTACTTTTCTGTCATCCATCTACAGTATATACTCATAGCCTCACCAAAGTAGGGTTATCATGTGAACATGAGAATTAAAACGGCAGGAATAAAGTTCAGATACTACACACGCTACACAACCAATACAGACATCTACCTTCAGGCTGCAGATACGCTCATATTCAGGAGCAAGCGGGGCATTACAAACTTTGCGCCCACATCTATCAGACTCATGCCCGAGTTAGCCTGAGGTTTGACCTTACTGACCCCATTCACCTACTACTATTATCTATGGGCAATTTTAAGCAGACTTACTTTTTTATACTGTTTTACACTGGCTGAGCTGTATTCCTTTGTTGTCTACTGTGTGTTTTTCGTTTCCGGCTATGTGTTGTGTATGCACTGACGCTCTGAAGTTCTGATAAATAAAGTAATTTTGAGTTTGAGTGGAAAGTTAATAAAATGCTCAACTTATTTCAGCTAAAGGCAGACTTTCATCCCTGAATCAGCTCTTAAGGGAAGGAAAAGAATTCAAAATGAATGCAACATTTACACTGACTGTGTTCTTGTCCTTCATTCTTGCCCACTTTCAAATCACTCTGCCTTTTTTTCCTACTGAGTTGCACGCTGAGACCTTTGCTGCCCTTTGCGCTGCTTTGTGTAATCCGACCTTACCGAACTTTATTTTATACCATGTGGTCACAAGTAAGAGTCAAGTCCTTATCAGAACACCATTCCAGTGTCGTTCTTCAAATGGAAACAAGCACAGGCATGGGAGACACTTATTAAAGTAAAATTCAAGTCTAATTAAAGTATAAACACAGAGTGAAACACAATACAAAGAGAAAAAGGAAGAGAGAGACACAGAGAGAAGGTGAGAGAGAGGGAGACAGAGAACAATGGAGCAAATGAGAGATGTGGGCTTTTGATAAAAAGCCTGATGGGCGGATGCACGGTGTCATCTTCTTCTTTTTCATGCATAACTCTGTCTGACTCTGTCTCTCAGTTTCTCTTTCTAGTGCTTTCTCTTCCATTTTCCACACATCATAAAAACACAGACATTGAAGTATGTAATTAGGAGCGTGTGGAGGGCCAAGTGAATAGTTATCATGGGGAAATGTATGCACATGCTTTCTTTTTTTTTTAGCCTTGGTAACAGCTCGGCTTCATCGGTCCCTCAGTTCGTCAATCACCTTGGCCCAGACTGAAATGTCTTGGGAACTGTTGGATAGATTACCATTACAGTGTACAGACATCAAGGTCTCCAGAGGCTGAATCCCAGTGACTTTTGTGACCCCTTGACTTTTCCCGTAATGGCACCATGAGGTTGACATTTTGGGTTCAGAATGAAATGTATTGACAACTATTGGATGAGTTACAATAAAAATTGGTCATATCCACACCCATGTATCCTTTACTAAGAAATAATCCCTGTCCCTAACCCACCTGAAAAGGGAGTAGATTGTTTATACTGAAATTGGTTGGTTAGTTGCTGAAAATCTATGAACGAGGAACAGCAATGGCAACAAGTAAACAAGATAGTTCACTCACTGAAAGTTACATATGATTATAAGGCGGCCATAGCGGCAGAAAGCACAGACTGGGAGTCGTCACAAAGCCAATACAGTTACATATCATCGTGGTAGCGGGAGTCTATCCTTCGAATCCACGAGGCAGGGAAGGACACGTTGTAACTTATAAGACTGAATGTGGGTGTCTATGTTATTGTTTCCAAAATTCTCAGTGTCTGCCCAGACTAAAACATCACCCTGGAGTATAGGCGACCAGGCCAGTACCAACGGGGCTGGCATTGTATAAAATGATAACATTTGTACAATGGGACGATGAATTTATCAAAAGAAAAAATAATTAAAAAAATATTTTGCCAAAATTCATATTGTTGTAACTATCCTGTTTTCTGTGTGTTTTACCGTTATGCACAAATGAACCAGCAGCAAGTTGGATTTCTGTATGATTCGCTGGATTAACCAAAAACAAACAATACTGTCTGTTGATTTTATCAAGTCTACCGTAATATACCATAAAACTTGTCATATGGCAATATATAGCCTATACATATAATTATATTGTGCATATATTATAATAAAGGATTTCATCTATGTTGCCAAATTCTTTCTGCAGTGGACGATAACCTTCTCGCTCTACAAAATATCATCCAAGTCACCACGGACAAACACTCAAAAGCACATAAAAGTAGAGGTTCAGGCTTTGAAAATAATGACAGGATGATATTCACACATGTTCATCTGTACGTTTTTTTCCTAAAGGTCTCACTGAAAAAGATATATTTAAGCTTCACATTAAAGGAACCATTAGCCGTCCCTCTTCCTCTTTACACAGGCTAAAATCCCCAGAGTTCTTTCAAGAAGGATCAAGGCAGAATTAACCAACTTCCTTCCTCATTACTTGAAGTAAAAATAGATCTGCCAGCGCTGGATTGGTAATGACAACAGGGTGGGTAACATTTTTTCCCCTTTTATCCAATCATGGTCCTGATGTCCTAGAGGATGGCTGACAGAAAGATGGATGAATCTTCTGAGGGTTTGATGGCTAATCCTATCAAGGATGTAGTCACCGTCTTCAAAATGCAATTAAAAATTCCTGCTAAAATTACTTACTGTGTCTTTAAAAATGTTCCGGCCCCTTAGTGATCTCATACCAACCTGCAACAAAGTTTCAGTAATTTCTGACTAATCATTTAGACCCCAATTCTTACTGTGGAAATACATTTATTCAAAAGGATATTTGCAATTTACTCCAGTTTTAGGTCCTTTGTAGGACCATTATTAAATTATCTGTTGTGACTGAGCCATGAAAATGTTTGTGCCATTAAATACTAACATTTCAATACAAAGATTACTACAATTACTGCACTTATTAGTTTCTAAAAAAGTATGTAGGGAATCATTTTATATGACCATTTGTGTCAAATTCCCACATTTAAATTCAAAGAAACATATCAAATCAAAAATCAAATCAGTTTATTTATATCATAGAGTTTAAAAACAATCTGCAGCTGTATACAAGATGTATACATTTGTTCCTCACCTAGAAAGCCAAAGAGGGGTTTTAGCCTTGATTTAAAACAGGGGCTGACTGGGGATGGAGGTTATTCCACAACTTGGGCCTAAGTCGACTGTTTGGGATATGGAGCAGCTTATCGGATGACTACAGTGCTCTGGAAGAACAATGGACGTATCAGATCAATGATATATGTTAGAGCTATACTCAGTTACGGCCTTCAAAAGTAACAATAACCTTTTTTAATCAATTTAAATTTCACAGGTAACCAGTGCAGTGACATTAAAGTGAATTACAGTTTGACTCTCCCACAAAATGAATTGATTTTCCATGTACTTCAGTTCATGGTGAGTTGTGTCCCCATTAGGCCATGTGGGACTCAGACTGGGAGTATCAGATGAGATGGCAAGACTTTGGTGTCTAGATCCCATCTTTGGGTTTGGTAACATGTATGTAACAAAGATATTCAACAGGACCTGAGGTTCCTTACAGGAGCAGTCAAGTTTTGATCTTTCTCAAATAAATGTACAGTATTCAAAGACAACTTTCACCTGCCATTTAGTTTGTTTCCCAATCTGCAATTCCAAGACACAAAGATATGACCTGGCAAACAATGTGAAATTCTCCACAGGGGTGTGTCAAAATTATTATTGTCCCAAAACTAATATGGTAATATTTAATTGTTGTTGAAAGACTTGATATATCACCTTTCAGGCATGCACTGCTGATTAGAATAGTTTTAATTGAGACAGACAAATGTAAATTTTGCCTAAATCTTCTTAAATCCCTGATCCTTCAGGAATAAAAGAAAATAAGATTTAAAAGTCTTAGTTAGATGACATGCACTGGAATTGATCCCTTTAGTCTAAGAATTAGGCCCAAGTAATTTTATGTTGACATTTATTCCACAGTTTCTTGATTTTTGTATGTGTTGCAGTTCATTTGAAAGGTTATAAAATAATGATTCTGTAAATGCTCATTCATACCTACTGTACATGTGTGCAGAGATATAAAGCAGCATAATAAATGTGTAAAACATGCATCATTGTGTATTCTGACTACAATAAAAAACATCACCAATAGAGACTAGAATTACTGCCTCGCTGCATGCCTCTGCCAACCAGCCAAGTACATCTCCCCTTCCTGAGTTACACTGTTGAATAATGGCCAGACATTCTTTTGCATAATATTATGATGTCACAGTGAAGTTGACCTCTGACCATTTTCATCGTTATTTCATCATCATTTCATCATAATTTCATCATCATTTCATCATTTTATATTAATAGACATTTGTGTTAATGGTGTCATTAACCATTAGCGTATGAATTAGTGAGTTGTGGCCAAAAACATCTTAAATGAGGTCACAGTGACCTTGACCTTTGACCACCAAAATCTAATCAGTTCATCTGTAAGTCCAAGTGAATGTTTGTGCCAAATTTTAAGAAATTCCTTCAAGATGTTACTAATGACAATGGGACGGACGGACTGAACGACAACCCGAAAACATAAAACCTTCGGCCTTGGCTGTCACCGGCGTGGAGGCATGAAAAAATAAAAATATGCAGTAACATTTAGGGAACTAATATGCAGTTTGCAAAAGAGTGTTCACATTCAGATCAATAAATATGCAAAGATTTTATGACTGTACAGAAAGTCTCTAACCATGTAGACTAGGTTAAAACTAAACTCCATTTCCACTTCCACAGATGCTGGTCAAATATATTTTACAGATTGTGCTGTTATGATTTGAGTATTGGCAAATGTTGCCTTCGCAGAAACGCTTGTATGGGATATCATACATTTACAAAACCGGTATAATGCATAATATGCACTGTTAACTGTAACATCACTATCAGAATATTGATCATTTATGCTGTCTTAGATGCAGAAATATGCAAAGAGAAAAAGAGAAACGAAAACACAATTGTAATTGATTTTAAATATATTGATTAGTCCATGCAGTAAACAATCCCGGATATTTGGTAAGCTCAGGTCCACACACAGCCTGATTCAACATCTTCCCAGTTTGCAAGGAGACTAAAGGGCCATTTAGAAATTAAGGATTCTGTTGGTGGGTGGAGTAAATGAACACCAAGAGACCATCATGCTGCACCTTGGGGTCAGGAAGCAGATGTCAAATATCACCATAGAGGGGGTGAGAAATGTTATTGGAATTTGTTTTTGGGTTTTTTTTGTCTCTTGCAGGCTCCAGGTCAACCAGTTCAGACAAAAGAGCCACTTTTAGTCCTGACGTTTTGGTGGAGATCCTCCCTGCATCCCTCACTGTGCTGTTTTCTCCCTTGCACACCACTGCAAAGAAGAGTGTGTTGGCCCCCACAGATAGAAGTGATAGTTTTGAAGAGCAGTATCCTGTCACCCCTTGAACAATATGTTTTATTAGTCCTGTCCAGCCTGTTGTTGATATGCAGCCCCAGGTACTTGTAGAACTGCACCATGTCTACCTCCTCTCCCTGTATTTTGACAGGTGTCACTGACTTCCCGCTCAGTAATAAGCAGTAAAGCCACTGTAAATGACAACCTTCTTTCCACGAGGGCACATTCCCTCTTGATGAGGGGCCACTTCAAAGGTGACAACTGCTCGAGAGAATGAATGTCACCGGATTGTTTGAGGAACATAAGAGTGACAGCACATATGTGACGCCTGTTTCAGTTGCCATCGCAGCCCAAATGAACACTTGCAACACACACTTGGCAGTGAATTTCTAAATTGTTTTCCAGTACCCATACAACGAAACACCAAATATAATAATAGCTTGTGAAAGACTGGTGTTACATGTTCTAGGCAGACTTCCAGACATTTGTAAAAGTCAGAGCGAGCTGCATTAAAACTGATGCGGTGGTTGGTAAAAGCTTGGCTGAATTGGTAATGTTACTTTTAATATTAATATTGCTTCTATATTTGATCTCATAAAATATACAAAACAATCATTAAAAGCAACTAAAAATTGTTCTTTTATATACATATTCTAACCCAGCAGCACCAAGCACAATATAAGATGAAACAATATTAAACCTTGACACTAAAGCTTTTATGAAGCATAAAATGTGCAACATTTTCAGCTATGCTATCCAGTGGGAGGTTGTAAGGGTGCTGGTGTCTTTCAGATGGTTGGTCAGTTTAGCCTAAACCACTGTTGCCAAAGACGTCTGGGTGTGTTCACACTTGCTTGTTTGGATTGAGTGAAACAAACCCAGGTGGGATTGCCCAAGTCCAGTGTTTTGCTTGATCAGTAAGGGCTGCCGGTTGAACTCTGGCGACAACTAGTCAAGTTATATTGATATATAACTAAACTGCAACAGCAAATATGTTTTGCTTGCTGTTCTGAGGCAACATTTTGATGAATGAAGCACTACATTTATTAACAGCAGGGACATTAATGATCAGTATCAAGTATCAGCATATTTTCCATTTGCCAAATCCTCAAATTAACATTAAATATGTCTTCACTACGCTAATAGAAAATGTAATCTGGTCACAATTACGTTCCCTACAAAATATATTTGCTGATGCAGTTTAGTTGTATATCAAAATCATTTTTAGGGGACAGGGTTTCTGGTGAAGGCTTTGTCACAGGATGACTCAGTTCCAATAAGGCAGTGTGAGACTTTTTGCTTTCCAACTTCATCCTGCAATAATTGATTTTTTGGCCACTTGGGTGGGAGCGCAACAACTTGTAACATTGATTTATGAATTGAATGGGGTTATGTGAAAAAAAGTCAAAATGCACTTCAGTTTAGTTAAGGTGAATCCATAGGTACAATAATGTACAATTAGGCACAAGAGTAAAGCCCCTCTGGACTGAATTCAAACATGGTATCTCAAAACAATTGTGGTTTGCTGTGGAGTAACATAAAAAGACAACTTGTTAAACAACAACAGGGAGTGTTGATCACTTGTGTAATGAGCGATGACCAACAAGACTTCATGAATAAAACACAGTGTGTAACTATAACAAACTATCATACAGTACAGCACACTGTGCTAGACAGCCTCAGAAGACTTCAAACTGGATGATACTAGCCGCATACAGATGATGTTTCCATATTGAAGAGTTGACATGAATGTCGGCTGGTTCATTAATTATCTGTATTCATAGGAGAAACATATTTCTTGCAGAAGAATCCTAATTTATTCATTTAATTTTACATACAGAGATCAAAATGACAGGACAATAAAAGCCTTGGTTTGAATTAAAATGTTATAGCAGTCGGTTTTTTACATGATGAATTCACATTTCTGCAGATCTGTCCTTTGTCATACTTTGGAACAGACTCATATTAGACAGATGTATAGCATAGTCCTATGCATTTCAAGGCTGTATGCAATGTCATGATGACACAGGGCAGTAGGAACAAAAAAGAAAGATTACTTTTTTGTTATGTGGGGTGTCTGTATTTCTGATCGTGATTATTACAGCTTACTAAAACTTAGAATAGTAGCTTCAACCAGTAATTTACATCATCAAAGTCTGAAATAGAGGTTAAGTTGCCAGTGATTTTAAAAAAGCCAAGGTTGACATTAATTACTTGAACTAGCTACAGAATAAAGCTTATGTTAGTTAAAAGACAAAATCTCACTAATAGGCAAAAATCACTGGTTTCCACTATGAAAAGTGATGCAAATGAGCAGCTCCAGGCTCTGACATCACAGGTCTGAACCTCAAATCTGTACTTTCTGGATTTTGGAAACATCCAGGCAAACAAATACAGAATTAACTGTAACAGACAGAGGGGAAGAAAACAAAGGATTTCTCTACTGGTTCATTCTTAGAGCAAACATTTTGTTCGTTATTAGTTTATTGATTTAAGTTAGCTCTCCTGATTTACACTGTTTCTACATATCCATTTATGTCTGTCTCGATTAATACCAGCATGACATTGGTGTTCAAATGGTGATGTTAAACTTTCCACTGGAGTGTTGTTCTCATGACTGAACTTGACTCAGTTAAGATGCTTCATCATTAGCTGTCTTGTGGAAAGCCCCAGGTATTTAAATCTCTGCAGGTCGAACATGCTGTGTTGTATGCGGGTGGGGGTGG
>NW_019524106.1:114537-129233 GCF_002814215.2 Seriola lalandi dorsalis | reverse complement strand
GGGGGGGTCGATGAGGTCGTAAGGTTAATTGATTTAAGGTTATTTCATTTACTTTAGGTCATTAATTCATTCACCTCATGCTTGTGACTCCAATTGCTCTCACTTAACCATGTGACTTTAACGACCATCACCACCATACAGTTGGTAGAAGTATTCAGATCTTTTACTTGAATAAAAGTATCACTAAAACTATGTATCCCTGTAGTTCTGCATTCAACATTTTGCTTAAGTAAATGTACAGACGTATTCACAGAAAATGTACTTTAAGTATCAAAAGTAGTCAATATACAGCAGAATGGTGCCTGACAGTCTTCTATTACTGCATATTATATTATTAGAATATTATTACTGATGCATGTGGTTGCACGATATGATGATATTTACCATTTGAAGATTTGTGGACTGTCAGTGATTCTGCTGCACTGTTTACACTTAAGGATTTATGCAAATATTTTGTCGGGTTGTATAAGAACAACATTTACATGTTCATGTACTGATTCCACATGATCTGATGTTTCCAGATGAGTGAAACTGACATTCTGAACTGGTCATTTTTTACCTATACAGCGTATGTCTTCTCAATGTTAACTATTTTGAAAGCATTATTGAGGTATATATCAATGGGAAATTATAGTGAAAGAAGATATTATCCATATCACCCTCCCCCACTGTATAAATGTGTAAGAAACATTTAAATGTTGTAGCTCGTCAAGGTAATTTTAACTTTTTATATTCCCTTGTGTAGTTTAATCTATAGAAATACATAATATTTTATGAACTAAGTGTCAATTTTTCAGCTGTTGAATTTATGTAGTAGAGTAAGAAGTACAACATTTCTAACTGAAATGTAGACATTGAGTAGAAATATTAAGTAACATAAACAGGGAAATACTCAATTAAAGTACAAGTATGTGTCATTAAGGTGTAAAATCAGGTTTAAATACATAAGAGTCCTCTCCAGCCAGTAGAAGCCTCTAATAAAGCCTCTTGGAAGAATGCTGAAGTATTTTTTATTTTTATTTTAACAGATGAGTGGATATCTTATGTTCAGCTTGACAGTAGTCAAATCCATTATCTCCAAATTGCTTGTTTGGAAGAAAGCTAGCAATGCACATAAATCTTTTTGAGTTAAATGGTCATCTCCTGCTTAATGTACAACAAATGATTTTTATTCACAAAAGTACTTTTTAACTGACATTTTGGCCGCTGCATTTCTCTACATTCATAATCCTTAAGCTCACACTAATGAGATAGACTAATTATGTGGAATAGAAGTAAGGTTAGGGGGAATACTAAACTCTTATAAAGTTCCCATCACCCCGGTTTAAAACCCAGTCACAGTGCGAACACAGCCCCTACACAGCCATAATCTACTTGTTGAAAATCTACAGCAACATTCTATTTATTCAGTAACTAAGATGATTGACATCCCTTTCCATAGCTACTGACAACATAAAAGGCAGCATGCCAGTAAATCGGCCGACACTCCTAATTCCTTGAAAAAAAAACCACAACAAACATCCCTCCACATTGCCCTTCTAAATGCCCGCTGTCCATCCCCCAGGATTTAAGCAGCCCTAATAACAAGCAAACCAAGGCCACAAGCCCTGCGATTATTCCATCCCTTAATTAGAATTCTCATTATTTACAGAGTGAAGGGAAAGACTCTGCAGTCACATTCACATCAAAGGCATCATCCGAAGGCAAAGATGATAATTAGATAGTCTAATCTGTTCTCTGAAGTGTCTGTTCCAAATCAACATTTCTGGAGTGTTTGTTTTCCTCCCCCCCTGCCTTTGCTTTGCTTTGCTAAGAGACTGATCAATTAAAAAAGATTCACTGGCGACTCATTTTCATTCTGCCATATGCAGCTCTTTTTCTTTGCTCCATTATAGTGGGAAAATGTGATTTCTATGTATTTCTCTCACGTTTGTTTTCAGAAAAGAGGCTTGAGAATAAATGAGCTTCAGCTGAGATTTTGTAAAAATTGATAAGTGTGTTTCAGGTACACACACATGCATAGAACCCATCCTTAAGCGTGTCTTTGCATCCTCCCTTCCCAGTATCAACAGATGGCACTGTTTCCCTGCTAAGTGACTCAAGCGGGCTACATCTCTAACCACTCTCTCTTCGTTTTTTTTTTTTTCCTCTTTCTCTATGTCTCTGCCTCTTTGTCTGTCTCATTCCCCTTTTCCCATTTACTTAAGCAGAATGAGGGCACCGGAGAATCATTAAGTGTAACCGCTACCTGAGATTAGTGAGAGGGGCTCAAATGAAGTGTCACTAATATGAGGATTACAACAGCAAAGCCACCTGAAGTCCTCCCTGATCTGCCTATAAACATGAGACGGAGAATGTTGTACTGAGAGACGTGGTGAAAACATTCATAACACTTTTATCAACTCACGAGATAACATTTGTTTCCTTTTTGTTCCTGCATATTCTTGTAATGTTAAATTTGCACCTAATGTTATAACTTTCTCTAATGGAATAAAATCTAAGAAAAACCTTTGTGTAATATAATGAAAATGCTGAGCGTATGATATAATAGCTTTTTGCATGTAACTGAATAGGTTATTACAATTTGCTCTAGTGTTTCATTGTGATTTTGGTGGCTATTCTTAAAAAATGTAATAACTTTAAATATAATTTAGCTACAAATGCCCATTTGAACTATTTCACAGATCATTTCTTGATAAGTTTTTCAACTGTGCATGCGATAGCAATGACAAACGAATGTACGTTTATACATCTATTACTGTGGTAGAGAAGTGTGCAGGTGTTTCACCACTGCAGACCTGTGTTTGCTGGTGGGAAGACAGTGAGGGATGATATCCTGGATTTTGCACTGGAGACTGTAATTGGTTGCAGCTGTAGTTCCAGTTTGTCGACTTTAATCTCAGTGTGGTTCACTGCTCCTGTCCATCTGCGAATTTTCACAGAAAAACATTTTGGTTTTAACCCATATAACAGTACAAACTGTCACGCAATGATTCCATTGATTCCCCACTGCAAAACCTGGACATCATCCCCAGCTGGCTTCCCACCAGTACACACTGCCAGTTATGTTAGTTGGAAACCAGAGGCTCCACTGACGGGAACTGAACCCATGGTCTCTGTTGGAACCATGGAAAATAGTTTTAATTTAACAGATAATGTGTTATATTAAGCACAAAATGTAATAACTTTAATTTCATTATATGTGAAAAGGTATTAATTTACATAATTAACTTCTTTTTTTTTATATAAATAATTAGTTTTTATATAATTCTCTGACTACAGCATGCTGAAATGTGATCATTCCAGTTTATTATAATTTGGATTTTCTTTTAGTAGTTCTGTTCATCATTCCTTTTGGTAACAGTAACAGAGTACTTGGAAAGTTAAGTGCAGAGATCTGACAATGCAAGAAATACAAACACAGATGACCAGACAGGATTTAAACAAACCTCCATGTTAACTTATTTGGAAGATATCTTTAAAAATTATAAATAAAAATGATTACCCCAACTTCCTACTGTAAATATCTACACTATTCGCAATTGCTGGTTCACTTTTCATCTGCTGTACTTTCCATAGTTGTCTCCTTGTTTCCTGTGCAGTGCGGGATTATTACTGACATTTTGTGTGGTAGCCTAGCTACTTTGTCTGAACTGTTTGCATTGCTTGTTTACAACATGTCTCATTGTCTGACTGATCATTTCTTGCTGCATTGCATTTGTTATAGTGAACCCACCATTTTCCCAGATTTCAACAATTCTTTTGAAAAGACGTTATTGCACAAAACTGAAGGCAAAACTATGAAAGTAAATTGTAATGCAGAGGACTTATCCGTTTAAAAGTACTACACTATTCTCCACTGGTCTTTTTCTTCATTTACTATTCCATTTGCTCTTCTATTCAGGATTCAGCTTGTCCTGCAGATCTGTTACCTGTTTAATATGTGCTCATGCACAGCCGTCATCCAGAAATTTCACTGAATCAATCAGTAACAGTACTTCACTGAGCACTGGGAAAATAAAAAGCAGTGAAAAGAAACATATGTTGGAACTAAAACTAAGTTCTTATTTTTAAATCATGAGCTCTTGTCCTTGCTGTACTACGAGAGGGAATGCTTTAGTGCGATGATCAATAAGTGTAGGCTCCATCAGTGAGGGAGCACTAGAAAGAGAGAGACTGAGACTTGGAGATCTTCAAATACTAACCAAACACAATGTTTTATTTGCAAAGGATATTAAAAGAGAATGTTTGATGGCTACACTCGCACAACAGGGTACTGAGAGTCTGGATCCTCAGTTACCACAGTCCACATAACAGAGTATTGAGGGTTGACAATTGCTTTCAAGTAAATAAAACTTTTCAGCCGGATTTCATCCAAATAAAGAAGTATTCCTGAATAATGATGCTGACTCCGGATAGGGAATTGTCTTGTTTTTATTTATTTATTTATTTATCTTTTTGGCTGTATTTTGGCTTCGTTAGATGGAACACAGAAGAGAGAGGGTGGTAGAGGAGAAAAATGCCATTTCACCATGGCTAGACTTCAAAGCAGGAAGTTGTAGTTACACAAGTGCTATAGCACTAGCTAACGATACACTCCGCTGTTGTGGAAACATCATGCGGTGAGATTCATACCATAGTTCTTAGTTCATAGTTCATAAGTCAGGGCAGATTTCAGGAATATAATTCAAAAGTATATTTTTAAAAAATGATCTCATTATCTCACTGTTGAGATTGATTTATTAGGCTAAACATTACAGGGTGAAAAACTGCAGGACAGGCCTGACATATATGAAGTCCTGTAAAGTTACTCCATACTGAGAAGTAAGCCCAAGTTACGATCACCTCGGCAGGAATCAAAGTCAACACATACACTGTTCCACACTGAATAAAGTGAGATTTTTTTTTTTTTCCATTTGCTTGCACAGGTACCATCACCCAAATAAAATTTAAGACGGCCTGTTCTCTTGATCTTTCCGTACAGTCTTTGCCATCTTTCCTTGGGTAGAAAGCGTTCGAAGTGCTCATTGATTGGTTCTATCAAAGGGAATTCCTCAGATACAGGAACATAAATAATGGAAAGGTGCGCAAAGAATGGCTTGGAGGAATGTGAACTTTTCCCTGTGTCCAATTAATGTTTTAGCTGACTTCAGCTAGGGGCAGGTTCACACAATCAAGATAACAAGGTGTTCAACTGAAAAAGGGACAGCTGAGTCGCACAGAGGGAAGCAGTCACAGTAACAATAGCCAATAGTTATATATATAGATTTCTTCCACTGTACGGCCAAGGAGCTGAACAATCAATAAAATGATAGATTTTTATGAATGGGCATTTATTAAACTTTGTACAGTAAATTCAAATGTTAACAGGGGTATAAAAGCAATAAGCTACAGAGATTAATTATGATAATATGAAATTGATCATCTGATTACCTGCAGAAATGTTCAGAATGGAACCATCAAGATTTGTTTTTATTCTGGTCCACTGTAGAGCACTGAACACTATATGTCATTACAACCACAGTTGTGAACATGAGCAGCAATAAGACATATTTGCATAAAGTACAGAATTTACATAAGCCATTGTACCAGCTATTTACTTGAAGTCACATATTGTACAATCAAAATGTAACCTACTTTTGTTCACTTACCCACAAGTTTGGTGTGTTTTGTTTAGTCTAAATTGCAGGCACATTAGAAAGGCTACGACAACATAATGCACCAGGGCCATTATACAAACGCTAATTGGGCAGTATAAGACTTTAAGCACTAGGGCTACTTTAGAGATACATCACATTCATAAAACGAGAATTACATACCAAGTAGGGAAAGTAAAAACAAAACAAGAGCTGTTGTTTTCAGCTCATGCTCCTCCACATCCATGCAGTTACAGCCACATCTCTGAGTGCATTCTTCAAACAGTGGCCACTTTGCTGGTTCACACAGTTAAAGGGTCTAGTGACTTACTTAAAACACACTTGTGGGCCAGGTCTGGGATTTGTTGCACCTCACTAGGAAAGAATATGGAATTTCTGCCATGGATTAGAACAGCCTAACATAAATTTATAAACAATAAAACATTTTAGTAGGGCTGAACGATACGTAAAAAAAAGTCATATTATGATTATTTTGGCAGAGTCACAATATGAGACATGATTTCAATTGGAATGGTCATTTTTTCATTTAGTTTTCACTGAAAAAATATTGCTTTTTGTTTTTTTTTTGTTGTTGTTGGCAAGCATGTTCCTTTATGTCCTGAGAATATGATTTGTAGCCTGGGGCATCTCTATAGCACCAAAATGCTTCATATATGGTATGTTGTGACACATTTTACCTTTAGCAAAAAAAATTGCAGCTCCTGCAATTTGGATATTGCACTTGGCCATATTGCGATTCCAATAATATGTTGTTAATTGTTCAGCCCTATTTTTTAGTGACAATTTTAAATATTAAAATAAATAAAAGAAAATGAGAGTTTTTAACAACCACAGTATTATCTTCATAGCACTGAAATTCGGTTCTGTCACTTATTACATTATAATAAGCAAATTAGTTGCTGGGATCAAGGATCTCAGCGTAATCACCTGAAATCAGGGCAACAACCAGGAGTAGTGAAATGACAGTTCGGCTACATTTTGGAACCTCCTCGTGTAGGTGAAACCAAAAATGAGTGAATAATATTGGTTAACGATCCCTTATTGCACAGGAAAACTGTGAGTGTTTACAACTATACCAAGTTCAGCTGTGGTGGATGCATGGATGTCCTGTAAATTTTCCCCATAGACCATGATTATAAAAGAGATGTCTATGAAACTGTAAACAAGGTTGATTATATAATCTTTGTATTAGACTCTTTTTAGTAATGCTGCTGCTCTCCAAGATGTGAGCAATTCCTCATAGCAGCGAAGATAAACCCCAAGTTGGAAGAAACGTATTATTTTTAGGATTTTCTATAAAATTACCAACGCTATTTTGGTCTCCACTGGAGATCTAAACAATGGTAATGCACAACAATCTCCATATCCTGAGCTGCAAATGGCTAGAAACATTAGACACAGAAGTCATATCCCATAAGAAATGCATGCGACTATCCTGCGATTACGGCAAGAGAGATGGACTCAATTAATTTCATGTTCAATTAAGTTTATTGCACTATCTAATGGTTTCGAGCACGGCCCTTCCTCTTTACAGTATGTTATCAATTTCTTCCTCCACCACAAACCTACAAAAACACTGGCTTGATACAAGTTCTTGCATTCACACACACACACACACACACACACACACACACACACACACACACACACACACACACACACACACAAAATGTTTTCACATTTACTCGCCTGTATAGGTACATTAGAATGTCAAGTCCAGTCATTTTTTTCTGCAAACACAAGCTTTATAAATTAGGTCTCATGAGACATCAACGCTGGACTGGGTAAGATATACATGCAGATGCAAATATACATATGCAGATGGATTGGACATGTAGGATGATTAATCATTAATGATACAATTTTCCTGCACATTTGTATGGATCTGTGTTTTGACAAACTCAAAGCCTTCATGAATCAGTACCTAATTGCTTATTGCTGCTTACAGGAAAAACAAACTCAGAGTGCTCAGATGAATAGATGAAAGTTAATGTTGACACTTTCTGCTTGAGTGTGATGATGTGTCTGTCACGTTTTCTCAAATGCAGCATATGCAACCGCACCCTTACTTTGAGGATTAAAAGTTTGCAGAGTAAACAAGTCAATGAGCTGAATTAACCACTGCTTTGAAAACAGAACATCGAATTACTCATTCTTTAAACGAAAGCATAACAAAAGACAAAGCAAAAAAAAAAAGTTTGACTGGTTCCAGCTGAAGAGATTCTGGTTCCAGCACTGTCACCACATTTGCTAAACTTCCACATTGTTGTCAAGGAAACCAAACTACTTTAGCTTATAAACCTCAAGCTAGTGTGCCCCAGTGGTTCAAACCATGCTACTCCTCAGCAGCAGACATGCATACCGGGCAGAAGTGAAGTCAGTCTGCAGAAGCAACAAGCAGTACGATCACGTAGCTGTTGCTGGTGGCCTTCTGATTTATCACATGTATTCATCTTTGACGAGCAGGAATTGTCAGTAATTTATGGGGTGTTCCAGAAACTAAAAAGAGGTGAATTTCACCTTCCTTCTCTCACCACTTCTACTACTGCAATAAAATGACAACAGTAAAAAGTGGCAGGCAGTTGTCACTTCTTCAAGCCTAAGTAACAAGGTACAGATCAATGCTCTCATCAAATGGGCGCCACAGTCTTATAAAAGTCTTACTGCTTTCATCCCTCGGTAGGCCACACACATGGACGTGCTGTCAACTGAACAGTTTGTGTGGCTGTAATATTTACTGCTGCAAATATCAGTGTGAGCATGCCTCTAGGTGCAGCCACAGTTATCCTTCTGACTGAATTTATAGTTGTGATGACAAAGTAATTCCTTGTTTTAAGATTATCTGTTACCTCTATAGCCATCATCCTTGGTTTTAAGGGGGCTTAAGTATTGTTGAAATGGTGCAACATCTGTGAAAATGAATTCTCTGTGAGTAGTGCTCCGTCATCCAGAGTATCCATTTTCATTGAAACGAATGAGAGACGCTTAGCTTAAAAGCCAATGTTCGACACATTTATCATATGTCAAAGTAAGGCAAAGTGCGATTGCTGCAATCAGATTGTATGTGACTCAATTAGTGAACCTACAACACATTCTATTCTTCACATGTTCTGCAATCTATGGATATTGCCTGTGGAAAGTCAAGCTAATCTGCACTTCCTCTAAAGCCATGATTATTTACAATGCTCCACTGGGAATTTATGTTTGAATGTTGTGTGGAACTGTAACAAATCTTTGCTTTTCCATGTGTGACAGCTTAAGGGGCACAATCATTATCTAAGACTTTGCCTTTAACTGACAAAGAATCTGTAGCTGCCCTGCGTATAATGGAAATCAGTTTTAGGAATGGGGATGATGGTGGGGGGCCGCCTGATGGAAAATAAATAAATAAATTCCAAGTTCATCATGCAAATTCATCCTCCCAACCGTGGCACATTCTTCAAACAGACACCTCCTCTGGAGAGGGGGAGACACAGTCTGATAAAGAGACAAATGAGCTAGTGATCTCCATACCAGCCTCTTTCCTTGTGTGCTCTCTTCTCCTTGTGTGTGTGTGTGTGTGTGTGTGTGTGTGTGTGTGTGTGTGTGTGTGTGTGTGTGTTTGTGTGTGCGCGAGTGACAGAGGGGCGGTGAGGGGGATGGCAGGGTGGGGGGCTTCAATGACCTTTGCAATGATGACAAGCATGTCCAGGAACAAGACTGTGCATGTGGACTTTATTTATGCCAAGTGATTACTGATTGCTGTTGTATAGGAAGGCAAACTCATAAATAGTTGTCAAGAAATTCTGCATCTATCCTGTGTTACTGCAGCAGGAACTATAATTATATAATTACACAATAATTATACATAATCATATGATGGTATACAACACAATAGAACGGATTCTGTTATTTTGACACAAACCTTGTGCCTCTGTTGTCTGGAATCTGACAAACCAACAGCATAATGCTGTTTATCTATTACAGCTGGAACTAACAACAATCATGTTAAGAATTATTGATTATAATAGATTATTTTGCATATCATAAAGTCTCTTCCATTGTGGAGCTACAGTACAGCAATGCCACAAGTAGTTTGCAATTGCTTACTGGACACCAAAAAATGTATGTCTAACATGTTACCTCCTCTCCTCTCCTCATGTATTCAGATATTCCAACAAGGTGATAACAAAATTGCCTGACATTTCCAGATTTATTGCTGTATTTTCTTATTATCGCCAAAGAAATATACAGAGATTCTGTCCCATAAATCATATTGAGAGAGCAATGCAGACACTATTGTGTTTAGCCCATTGCTACCATTTTTGGATTAGAAATAAATTGCTGGTTCATTTTCACAAATGAAAACGAAAAACCACTACTGGAGCCACAGCGTGACTTTCTCAAGGAAGTGTTTATCAATGGATGGATTTCCTGAGCGTTGCTGCTACATGAGGATCAATTCTGATTATCTCTTACTGGTTTTGACAATGGACTTAGATGCTTCTGCATTTCGTAATATTTGTTTCCTCTGTTCTCTCCCCCTACATTTGCTCGAGTGCCTCACGCTAGTGTTAGATTAGAATACACACAATTCTTGACAGAAAAATACACTTTAATGTAATATAAAAGAGGAGGATTTATGTATACTCGTCATGACAACGAATGACATACATTTGTGATTTATGGACCAGCTTTGCAATAAATATTTCCATGGCCAAACAGTCAATGCGCTGCCCTCTCTCTTGGCCTCCATCTTCCCAACATACATAATAATATATTATGCACAATACCAAACATGAATAGAATGTTATAGAAAGTGTTAAATAAATATTACTCAACACGTATTTTATATTATTTTACAAATATTACTTTTGCTGGTTTTATGATGCAGTTGTGCAGCCTGGATCGTTATGATACAGACTTATTTTGCACAGAATGATGTTGATAACACTGCTCAAGCAGAGACCTTACACACTGTATACAAGGTGTCATTTTCGGTGTTAGAAAACAGATTTAGACTCGATTGGGCTGTGACCTTTCCCAGCACTGCTGAGGGCAAAGATCCGACACAGACTTTTTTAATATTTATGGGCTTTTTGATGCCACACAAGGTCAAAGCAGATGTTCTCCCTACACTTCCTAGATACTTCTACCCTTTGAATCTGAGAAGATGTTTTTCTGTTTAGAAATCTTTTTTTCATGCTCAAAGTCAACACATCACTGGGAAGGGTACTGAAAAGGATTTTAGGCAGTTTACTTTCTTTTAACTTGGGGACAGGGATGTTGGCCCTAAGTTTGCGATTTGCCTGCCTGGTTGCTCTGCTATCCACAGCTTACATCTGACATTACCATTTCTGCAAGGTTAAAAGCTATTGTGCTCCTTTTAGACCAGGAGCTTGGTGATAGACCAATGGACACATCAGTTCAACATTGGAATGGATGGAAATTCTCTGACTTTTTTAGTTTGCACATGCACATGCACATGCACATGCAGGTGCCAAAAATATGCCCATACAAAGTAAAGCAAAGTAAAGCATTATAGCTTTAAGATATCTCACGTTTTCATCACAGTTAAGGTACAGATGTTAAACAATTAATCAATTAGGTGAATTATACTAAACCTATAAGAGGCTACATTCCAGTGCTTGATGAGAAATTTACCACTCTATGAGGAAGATGAACCTAAAATGACACATGAAGAACAAATATCAGCACGTGTGAATTAATTTTCACACTGCAAACAGAAAGCACTCTAACATATAACACTTATAACCATCAAACAAATTCTATGAGAAACAAAAACAGGGATATGGTGTTGCCACAGACGCATGAACAGTAAAGCAGCAGAGCTCTGTGGTAGCGACTATATAAATGAATTTGGTCTCAGCATTTGGAAAGCCACAGCAGCACTAGGACCTCAGGGCTTGGTGTGTAGACACAATAATATTACACATAAATAAACACAATATACATGCATAGTAATGTTCCATAAGATAAACATTTTCAGGTTGCTGAAAGTAGGGCTTACTTATACAGCTACAGTAGCTACTGAGCCAAGATATTACCTGAACTTGAATGAACCCCTCAGTAAACATAAACCAGTAAATTTCATTTTCCTTCATTTCCTTAGCTTTAGTTTTAAATGTATTCTGTAAAATAATGCTATGGCTCGAGGAGTGTAGTAAACACCCTGCCTTGACTCAATAACATCATGGCAACATAATCAAAAGGTACGGTTTATACATTTTATTTATACATTTTACTTAGTCTAAAATTTTTAGATTTCTGCCCAAGTATCTACAGTAAAATTATAGCCTAGAACTGTGGTCCACTTATCTCATTTCATTTATTTTAATAGGTTGTAGGACAATGATACAACATATATGATGCTCTGCCTAAATGGAAAGTTTGAAAACCGTAGTTGGAGATTTGATTGATTTAGGTGTAGGTGGTAGTACCTATGTTTTATCAAGAACTAAAAACACTACAATACATTTTCTAATACTACTATAACTCCAATTCTTCCCTTCTTGTCTTCCTACATTTTTTTAGAGCAGAAACAATTAGTTCATTAATTGATTACTCAATTGACAGAAAAATCATCAGAAGCTATTTTGATAATCTGTTGATTTTTCAGACCATTTTTTTTAAGCAAAAATAATGACACAATGTCAAATATTCTAATTCCAGCCTCTAAAATGATATGATTTCATATTTTTTCTTCATTGTAAACTAAATTTACTTTTGGTAGAATAAAACAAGACATTTGAAGACGTTATGTTCAGCTCTGCCAAGTTGTGATGGTCATTTTTGACCATTTCTTTTTTTACATTTCACAGACGAATTGAAATTGAAAATTGGCAGATTAATCATACTGAAAATAATAAGTAGTTGCCGCCCTATTCATTCCAACATGTTAAATGCTTAGATATGGACATAAAATAGAGGATTTAACAGCTAGTCAACTGCAGAAAAAGTTAATAGCATTATAATAAATTCAGTGCATGTGCCTCATTCAGTATTAGTCTGACATGGTAAATGGTTGGCAGCAACTTTTTCCCCTGAAAACATCCCCTCATTAAATGTATTTCTTTCTATCCCGTTGGCAGCTGCGTAATACCTGATCATACGAATTAACACAACCATAACACAACCATCCATCTACTTTAATGTACAGCAAGCAGAATCACCTTTCTCACACTTCATTCTGGTCTCAAGCCTGATAATGGTCCATTCCCCATATGGATGCAATTGTGAACCCAGCAGTGTACACACTATGAGCTTAACTGTATCCTGCATCTACACTGTAAAAAAACAAAGAAACAAGCAAAAGAGAAAAAAAACACACACTGGTGGTCTAAATCTTCGCTGAAAGATAAAATGGAGCTTTTGCTGAAATTCTCATTTCTTTTTGCAATAGCTAAGGGGATTTAGTGTGTCAGGGTCCCTATCAGATTTTGAGAAAGTTTAGTGGCCACAGGTCACTGTGTAATGGCAAGGAGATAAGATATGAATTCAGATCGGTTACAGATGTACTTCAGTTTTAATAGAAGGACCCTGGGACCTCACTGTCAGTTACTCCATCTTTTACCCTCATACAGAGCAGTTTACCTGCAGACAACTCGTAACTGTTGGAAACAGTGGACATGGACCTGTCGACTCTCCTAATATTCTGTGAAATGAGCAGTGTCATACAATGAGAATATGTAGCCGATGCACAAAAAGCAAGTGAGAGAAATACATTTGTCTCCCACTAAAGGATTAAATGAAGACACTGCAAGGAACATGTACTGTCATATAAAAAGTAAGGGGGCTGTAGGTGCTGCAGATGGATGTGTTTATTTGCATTCAGCTCTGACAATCTAGTTGAGCCTTAACTGATAATAATCATGACTGAAGCATCTAAGAAGCAGTGTGTGAAAGCATTTTTGGTAGTATTTTTTTTACAAAGTTTGCAAAGTGAGGAAAAGTGGCACCAAAAATGATTGAAGCAACTTCAACTGTTTGAACATGATTTTTTGAAAGAGTGACAGCTTCCTACTTAGAGATAAGTTAGAACAATCAGCCTCATTTCTGTTCAATAAATTATGATACTAACAATAGCAGCTAGTTAGTTTAGCTTAGCACAAAAACTCGAAGCAGGGGAAACAGCTAGAATGGTCAATAAAACTGAGCTACCAGCACCTCTAAAGTTCATTAATAAATTACTTAGTTATATCTCATTTGTTTAATCTGTACAGAAACCAATATATCATGTTTCAAATGTTTCCAGTCTTTATGTGAAGCTAAATTAACTGGCTGTTGAAGGTAGCGTTATATTTACTGGACAGACATAACACTGGTGTTAATTTCTCATCTAAATCTTGTCAAGAAAGCCAATAAGAATGTTTAATATAAAATGTTGAACTATTGCATTAAGTTTACGTTATTAACCCAACACGAAAGGTTTTTCTACCATTAACATTAAAAAACGTTGTAAATTTATTCTAGTTCATTGATCTATACTTCAACCAAGTTGCTTCAGAAGTGAAAACTTCTAATAAAAACCTTCCAGGTGATAGACAGGTGAAAACTGTGTGCCTATTTCATACTATTATGCCTGATTATTCAACCCAGAGGGAAGGAAATTATTCTAGAATTTGTATCCACAAAATGTATACCTTTTTTTCTCAGACTTCATGCTTATTTTTGTTGAAGCCCCTAAACTTACAATGATGATTTTTTATACGTTTGAAATCTGCACTTTTATAATAAAGAGCAGATTTCTAACAAAATAAGAGTCTGAACAATATTTACATTTGTGATTCAGGGTCAGATGCAATCAAGCACAACGGAAAGTGAGAAGAACTTCAGAACCAAGTGTGAACAGAAGACAAACTCCTTCTCATTCCTTCGTAAATATTAAAGCAAATTAATGAGTCATGCAGTATGTATACCTTACCATATAGTGTTTCATATGAAGGTCAAGCATCTCCCTGAGAGAGCAGCCCTGTCTGGAGAGATGAAGTCTAATTATTTTTGATGAATGCTGCTTTGCTTAGCAGAAGAAAAAAAAAA